>NC_051421.1:8050529-8060529 GCF_015228065.2 Penaeus monodon | reverse complement strand
ATAATATATATATATATATATATATAATATGCATTTTAATATGCAACACAGACACACACACGACACATACTTATAATATGTATAGATATATATATATATATAGATATATATTATATATATATATATATATATATGGGTGTGGGTGTGTTGTGGGTGTGTGTGTGTATGTTGTGTGTGTGTGTGTGTGTGTGTGTGTATTCATGCTTGTATGTGTGTATGTTTTTTTATGTATATATACATATATATACATACATGCATACATACATATGTATAGATATACACATATATATACAATGCGCATATATATATATACACAGTGTGCATATATATATATATATATATATATATATATATATATATTTGTGTGTGTGTGTGTGTGTGTGTGTGTGTGTGTACACGCATGCATATATAATTCATCTATATACACATACACGGTCTTATAAATAGGTGTATGTAAATGTGTGTATATGAAGGAGGGGTGTTCTTCCGTTCCTTTGAGTTTGTCTACAATCCCATTCGTATATACAGATGCTTAGAAAACCTGAATGAATTAATACCAGTGCAGAAAGGGTATGAATTTGAATGCATTTCATCATTTCATTTTTCTTTTCTTTTCTAATATACATGTAATCAAGCGAGATTTAAGACTTTTTGCCGATAGACATATTTTCAATTTCATTCACGAGTGCTGAAGTAGAAACTTTTATCAACAGTTCTTAATTTCCAAAAATTGTGATTCACTGGTTGATTATTTAAAATTATCTGCTGGGTCAACAGGGAAGGGCATTCAGGGACTATATAAGCCTCCAGGATGATTTCACATCACCAATCCTACCCTCCCTGGTAAGTGATTAATATTATACACTTGCCTCTCGCTAAATCCGCGTTTGTTATTGTAATATTATTCTTGTAACCTATTCCTTATATAACATATATAGATATTTTGATACTGGGTCATCATTATTATTATCGTTATTCTATTGCCATTATCACACACATATAGCTTATATGTACATATATATATATATATATATATATATATATATGTATATATATATATATATATATATATATATATATATATATATTAAACACATAAATTATACTTAGATACATACATATATTTTTTTTCTTCTTATCCTGCACCTACGATATTCGAACTTCAATTTCTCTATATTTTCCTTTCATCCTAAGATAAACATCGCGCTGTTACTCATTACACTTAACTTTTCAGTTTCAGTGGTTGATTTTAAGATGAATCACATTCATACGACTTATTTGATTCATTTTCCTCCTAGATCACACCATGTTCGCTTGGCTGATGCTCTCCTGCCTCTTAGGCTTCTCCCTGGCTGAGGTTCAGGTAATAGCATGCTGTTGTCTTGCTTTTTCTATCACAGATACAGCTACATCAGCTAAGATAACTGAATTATATTTGGAGGACTTATCTATGTGAAACATTAACATTACAAAATATCATCGTTTCTCTTGTTAGGATTACCAAGTATGTTACAAGGGAAGAAGTGCTGCTGAAATCAAATGCATGAAGGTAGATGTGGACCGCCTTGCCATGAAGGTTCACTTCCACATGCCTGAATCCGACGACTTTCGAATGACGTGGAGACTCTGGAGGATTATAGTGTGGTAAGTAATACTTGTCAAATCACCACTGAATACCATGATGAACTAAAATACATTTGTTCTCAATGTTTTACGTTATTGTTTTGTTGAATTAATAGTGCATAAAAAATAGTTCAGTTTGTTCAACTGTCTAGATTCATTGCTTAATAAATTGGGGAGATAATCATAAATATGTAAAAGTTGATGTACCTCGCAGGGTCTAGCAGCATCCCGAGTGGTATCTCAGGAGGCGTGTTACGTGAGGCGGCTCGTTAAATCTTTCGAGCAACAAGTAGCTTTCATCAAAGGCCATCAGGATGATGGCCATGAGCGGGTCGAGTCTGACGTCAGAGTTTCCCGCTGTTTCTCGACAATCCTGAGGAAGAAATCGGTTCTGATCTTGCCAATTTCTGTGGCGACCTTCCCGTTTACAAACTGGTGAGTGAGGAAGAAAATGAGAGTGTGCAAGACCGTCGTCAAGTGAGCGTAACCTTCACCCGCTGCGTCCTGCTGTGTTTCATTCCCACTTGCTTTACCACCACGCTCACGCTTCCCACTGCATAATGGTCCCCATCACCTTCGGCTGGCTCGTCTTCGGTGTAATTGGACTGTTTACTTCAAGTTGGCCAAACAGAGTCTCTTTGAAACTGTCTCGATGATGTCACTCACTTTTGATTAAAAATCAACTGCATTCAAACGGTCTTTTATGTACATTATAATAGGAAACTATTGACACTTTTGTATATAGGAACATAATAAGCGCACGCGTCTATCTAATGAGACATACACTGCTGCACTATGAATCGATAACGAACGTGTTTCCTTGTTATTCTGCTTTCTTATTTTCATTTGTCCATTTTGACGTTTCATCCTATATACTACATACATACATACTTGCAAGTATAAGAACATATACTAACACTCCTCACACACACACATACACAAACACCAAGTGTTTAAAATTCCCCTACAAAGGTAGCTCACCTACAATCAAAGCAATAGAACCGATAGAACAAAAAAAGAGTGATGATCATTAATATATTACTATATATGATAAAAGTAAACCCCCTAAACCACTGGAGTACAAATGGAAAACCAGTAACGTGAAATCAATTTAATGGGTAAACAGAAACACTAACTTCTCGTTGGTGAAACAAACAAAAAAGAAAAAGGTCTCTCACTCTGGAATTCAAAAAAAGGAAATATAGAATGTACTGTATTAGTAAACCAAAATTAAGTATTGAGTAGAATTATTTCAACCATATATAGATTTGTCCTCACAGAAGATAAGGCCTATATAAATTTCTTAAAAGAACAGTTAGTATAATTTATGAACCAAGTATTACAAAATGGTTACACAAAATGCATTATGGTTTTCCTTTGAATGAATCTAACTATCTATCTATATATATATATTTATTTATATATCGGTACATATATATGTATATATATATATATATATATATATATATATAACATATATCATATATATTATATATATATTATATACCCGATACATACAGTATATATGTGTGTGTGTTTTGTGTGTGTGTGCATGTAAAAAGTATACATTTATATACACAGACATTATAAATATATATATATCTATATCTATATATATATTTATATATATAATATATATGTGTGTGTCGTGTGTGTGTGGTGTGTGTGTGTGTGTGTGTGTGTGTGTGTGTGTGTGTGGAAATATACTGGGTAAATATATGTATAGACATACACACACAATACATACATATATATATATATATATATATATATATATATATATATATATATATATATATGCCATACATACATTACATACATATATATATATATAGATATATAACATATATAATGTATATATAATATATATATCGATATATAGTATATTATATATGTGTGTGTGGTGTGTGTGTGTGTGTAGGGCACACACACACACAACACACAAACACACACACACACACACACACACACACACATATATATATATATATATTATATATAATATAATATATATATATATATATATCATAGATATGTATATATTCATTATATATTTATATATCTGCATATGTATGTATACATTGTCAATATTTAAATACACATAAACGAGTCGTGAATGTGTATATACGTACGTATACTTTATGCATTTATGTTTAATGTATACATATGGATACAGTAGCGTTTTTTTTCCATTTAACTTTTCAGAATGCGTTATTCTGGAATAACTATGTGCCTATGTTATCTCCAATTGCGGTATTGGTTACTGATTTTCATATATGTAATCTACTCTATAGATTTTCTTCATCCCCATAATATATAATATATCCATATCAGCTCGTGGTGTGAGCATAGCAATACTGAAAACACACACACATATGTATGTGGCTTGTGCATCTGCATATATAACATTTATATATGCGTTTGTGCTATATTGCATAGACCAAAGAACAAACACAGAAACTTTGATATATGTGTTTACCGTGTGTTTGTTCATGTGGACATTAGCCAAACAAATTCCTCAAAAAGAAATGATCTTGGCATATGCAAGTAGGAGAAGTCAAATGAGCCAAAGAATTAATGGAATTGCAAAATTTAAGTCAGTTTTTTCGTTCGCCCAAGCCATGCCTAAAAGACCTTAGATTGCACAAAAATGATATCAACTATATATCTACAGGGAAAATGAGGATAATGAGCAGTACTATTCTGCATGGATATCTATGATAGGATCTATATGTCGCTGGTGTGTGTGTGTGTGTACTTATTATATCCTATATATATATATATTATATTATGATATATATATATATATATATATATATATATTGTGTGTGGTATGTATATGTATATATACAAAAATGTATATATGTGACATAATATTATATAATTATATATATATAATATATATATATATATATATACGACTATATATAATACAATATTCATATATATATAATATATTATATATATATAGATATATTATATATATATATCATATATATGTTATAAAAAATATATGACAACACACACATCACACACAACAAACACACACAACACACACACACGCCACACATATATATATGTATTCTTCTCTCTTCGTCCACAGATATGGGGCACAAACGCTTTTATTTCGAACTTCATATAGCATGTAAATGTAAATCTTACTATATGCTTTACAATTTTTTTTTATTCTCTGTATCTCACCCATCCACGTTATGAAAATATGACGCACACACAATACATTTGTGTGTTTGTCGATGTTACACGTATTATAATGAATGTGAACATATAAACACTATGTGTCTATATGTAAGCATGTATCGAAGGAAGTGCGCGGCCGACTGGTTAGGTAAGTTGTAAATGTCAACCCCAAGTAGAAAAACGGCAAAAAATCTAACGGACCGCCCCGCCCATGTTTCGTCTGTCAAGTTAATAATTCAGGTGATCTTCACCTCTTTAAATTGAAATTCAAATTGGCCCTATTCATATAATTCAAGCATAATTTTTGGTATAAGTCTTCGGAAACATGGGTAGGGTTCATATACGTGCATATGACATGTGTATATAGTATATGAGTATATTATATGTTGCTCGGATGTACGTGTTTGTGTTTAGTGTGTACGTTACGCGTGTAAGCTGTGTATCGTGTGCACGCCACTACATGATATGGTGCGTCTGCGTGTGAAAAGGCTACTATGTAAGGAAATTTTTAGCCATGATATGTGAACGAGCACGAATGTTAGTTACATGAAAGCTACGTGTTATATATTTAAGAAATGACTTTACACTCAATCATCAAACCATTTCATTTATGACCAAATGTTAAAACAGGGTTTGGGCCATTATTGCTGAAGGATATATTTCTTCGTAAATTCTACTCTTCCTTTTACAGCATTTCCGTTATGAAAAATAGACTCAAAGGAAAATGGCAAAGTAATAGTTGAAAACAAATAAAAGTGTCTAGTTGTGCCAGGAGAATATAACATATACACAAAGGGGATCTAATTTCTTTACTTTGTATCAGGTTGCAAGCCACTGATGCTATCCGCTGTCGGTAATGAAATGAAGAGAGAGGAGAGGAGAAAGCGACAGAGTCTGTTGTCGCCCCTCCCCCCCGGCAGCCCAAGCCTGCATTATCTCTGTGGCGGGCTTCATCAGGGCGCATCTTCCTCCTTCGCCATCTTTTCTTTTTTTCTGGGCGGTTATTTGTGTTGTATTTCAGACAATGAAAATACTTTATTTGTTTTCTTTTCTTGTCGAGCTTCTACGGTGGTTTTGGTGAAAAGCGTGCTGTGCAGGTGTGTGGGTCTCTGGCTGGTTCTTGAGCCCTGAGCAAGGTGTTGTTGTTTTGCCGCGTTGCTTTAGTCTGTCGCTGTAATTAATCGATGCAAATGTCAGTCTGATGACGAATATGGGTGTATCTACATGCATGTATGGATGTATATCTGTGAATATCGCCATAGGTAGAATTTTTTTGTTTTGGGTCTTGAAAGGAATTAAAATATAAGTATTATACACATTCCACATACGTATAGTTGATGGTAGTGGGTCAAAGTATTAAAACGTTTGATAGTGTTATGTCTTTCTGTACACTGACAACGATTTCTCATGTTGGAAGATCCAATTCAAATTCAATTCAATTCAAATTCAATTCAACACTTTATTCCATTAATTACCAATGGGATTATATTTACATAATATTATTTACACTATGTAACTAAGATGTTAGATACATAAGATATTGATACAAATGTTTGTTTAACAAGATTAGACAGAACATTAATATCACAAAAGACTGAAATATCGTGCTTGGCTTGATGTTTGAACGCCGATGTCATTGATATTTCAGTAGATGTTCTTTCACTTTGTTTTCAAATGTCTTTTGGTTGGAGATATTTCTAATATTTTCTGGTAGTTGGTTCCAGATCACCAGTCCCGGAGTTGATATTTCTTGCCCCGGTATCTGGTGTTCGATCTTCTGAGATATAGAGGAGTTATTTTGCCTTGTATGGACACCTGTTTGTTACCTTTGTTTGTAATAGGTAATAGCCATTTTGGGTAATTTTCCTTGTAGATTTTAGGAGTAGAATACATGTGTTATGGTGTATTTCTGATGTAGTTTTAGCCATTTTAGTTTGTTTATATGTGGTGTCTGATGTGGTCATATTATTTACATTCCTAGTGCTACTCTTGCCGCGAAAGTTCTGTAGTTTTGGGTCCTTTGTATTTGTGTTTGGTATTTGTGTTAAGACAGTAATAAGATACTAAGTGCTAGTGTTGTATAACCAGCAATTCTTGTTTCTGTGGGATTTTATTTTTGATGTGATTTAAAAAAGTATTATGCAAAGTGCCCATTACTTTTCTGTAGAATATGATCAATGTGTGTCTCAAAGTCATGTATCTATCTACGGTACCCTAGATTTTTACCTGTGTGTGGGTTTCGATGCAGCAACCTTGGAAGTCTATAATTGTGTCTGTGGGTATTTTTGCTATGTTCCTGACGGCTGCCTATAAAACTACATTGTGTTTTTTGGGATTTAGTTTCAGGCCATTCAATATCGAAGTATTTTTTAGCTTCTGTTAGGGTGTTGGTTTTTCCTATCAATCATTTAGGTTGTTAACAGAAGGCAGGCGTGAAGAATTGAGAGTCGTCGGATATGATATAAGAAGACAGTTTCTTTACAATTGATGACAGATCATAATGAATTATTACATAAACAAATAAGATTGGGCCTTTAGGATGGATCTTGTGGAACACCGAACGGAAATTGGTTGCTTTGATGATACTTTTTCATGGATTTTTGACTGCTTGTGTTTTGCAGACAGGTAACTTTTGAACCAAAAATGATCAATTCGTGATTTGGTTAGTTTCTTGACAAGTAATCAATGGCCTGACACTGTCAAAGGCCTTCGATAAATCACACAGAGTGAGCAAATTGATCTGGTGTTGTCTATATTTTTATTAAATTCATCTGTGACTTTTAATAATGCTCTGTTTCGGTTGATAGTTTACTCCTAAAACCGTGTGTGTGTTAGATATAAAGTTATTTTCTTCCAAAAATGATGTTAATTGGTTATGCAACTTTTCTCGAGAACTTTAGATCTTATTGGTAGTATAGTGATGGGTCGATAATTATTAATTTCGTTCTGTACCCGGATTTGAAAATAGGTGTTTGTGTTTTGGTTTGTGGAGCCCCAGATGTTAAGACAGTATTAATGATACTAAGTGCTAGTGTTTTATAACAGCCAATTCTTGTTTCTGTGGGATTTTATTTTTGATGTGATTTAAGTATCTCAAAGTAGCCCCATTACTTTTTCTGTAAAATATGATCAATGTGTGTCTCAAATGTCATGTATCTATCTACGTGTACCCCTAGATTTTTTACTGTTGTGTTGGGTTTGATTGCAGCAACCTTGGAAGTCTATAATTGTGTCTGTGGGTATTTTTGCTATATCAAGCATTCTTCATATCCGGATGGACTTGTTAATCTGTACCTTCACGTTGGAAGACATAGTTTTCTCCACGTCTCCCCCCAAAGCCTTCCTGAACCCGGGGCACTGTGAACGCCCTTTCATATTATTGCCGTCCAATTTTACTTGCACTTTCAAGCAGGTCATGACCCGATCTTGCGGTGTAGCTGGCGATGTTCTGAGGCACAAGGTTTTCCAAGTTGATCTGGATATGGGGCGAACAGTTTGTCTACACGCTCTACAATTTGACCAGCAACAGTCTGTGCTGGAGCTTCTCCAACACCGGCAAAAGTTACCGTGTAAGTCAGCGTTGGCACGAGCGTTTTCCACCCCCAACCTGAACCGGAGAGCAACTCTGTGAAAATACTTAAATTAGTAATCATTAAACCAATATGCATTGTGCTTTACCATAAAAAACGAAGTATATATTTAATTTTCCCTTGTTAAACTTATAAGTTAATGAGCTAAGAATTTAAATTTGCTTATAAGCTAATCTGATACACCATTCTTCATTTGATCTCCTACCGGGTTTCAGCGTTGAAGGAAGCGGATTCGAGCGGCGAAGGGAGCAGGGGCCAGTCAACGTTGGCCTTAGTGATGCTGAAGTTTCCCCGGAGCTGCTTCCGTCAGAGTTAACTTGAAAGGGCAGGTTTGACTCTCCGTTTTGGCACGTTCTTTGGAGTCACACACCCAGTGTTCTGTCAAAGAATAATTTATGAAAGATCAGTATATAGAATGGATGAGAGGGGAATGGTAACATGATATGAAATAACCCCAAAAAATTTCATTATGATCAGTGGAATTGTGTTAACAGTATATTACTCCATGTATGCGATAGCTCCTTCGAGCACTGCGTCGGGGTATCTGGTTAGGCGTGGTAGGGTTGGCGACGGCGCGAGACAAGATGGGCTGAGAAATCCCCGCCGTCAGCAGGGAAGAGCCCTAGCTGGTCGTCCCATTGGTTGGGTCGTGCCCACACACACGGGCCAGGAGCCACTGCCAGACTTACGATCCTCAACATAGGTACGTTCTGTACAAAATTAGTAATATCAATTAAAAAGGTCTTCCAAAATTATAATGGTTTTATATATATATATATTATATATATATATATATATATATATTAATAATTAATTATATAATATTATAATATATAATATTATTTTAATATATATATATATATATTATATATATATAGTTATATATATATTATAAGTCATCTCGCAGAGACCAAGACTCATGGAGGAAATGTCCCTTGAACTCTCTCAACATCCAATATATATTAATACTTGCTGAGAAGCATTTTCTGAAATGACATCAAAAGGCAAATTCTTTAAAAAGGAATTCTAAACAAATAGAATTCCAAAGAAAAGGGTTTTTCATTATATACAGCCACGAATACTTCGCGAACAGTGTAAAAGAGCAGCACAAACACTATATGCACGTGTGGATAGATATGTGGTGTGTGTTATTCATAGTGATTGTGTATATATATTATCATGTATACCACACATGTTTTTTTATATGTGTGTTTAATATGTACATGGGTATGAATCCATATTTACAAGTAACACACACACACACAAACGGCACACATATATATATGTATAAAATATATACATATGTGTGTTATAGATATATATATATATAATATATATTAATTAATATATATAATATATAATGGGATCATTCAGGTGGGTGGTATTGGTCTGAACAGGTTTGTAAGCTCTAGCCAAGTGAAAATAGCAGGTTGACGAAGTCACAAAATCATGTCGGATCAGTGTTAAGTGACAAAAGTATTCGCAATAATGCCAAGTGTCTCTCGTTGCGACAACTTTACTACTTAAAGTATGGGATGTTTTCGATGTTTCGTCAGTTTTTTTGCTCCTTCCCTCCCCCTTTTTTAAAC
>NC_051421.1:8033610-8041110 GCF_015228065.2 Penaeus monodon | reverse complement strand
CTATGTACCGTGTATGTTGACAGGGAAAAAAATTGTAGACATGCAAAATTTATAGACAGCAGTGCGTCCACGTCACTGAATGTAGATTACCCGAAATGATATCAAATATATATGTGTGGTGGCAATGGTGTATGTGAGTGTTTGTATGTAATTATTCATGAACATCTATTCATCTGTGTGTGTGTGTGTGTGTGTGTGTGTGTGTGTGTGTGTGTGTGTGTGTGCGTGTAGTAAAATATAAACGCATACGCACGCTCTTATATATATATTTACATTTTACATACTAACGCACAAACATACTCACACAAAATAGAAATACATGTTTATCAGAATATGCTTATAGGAATGTGTGTGTGTGTGCATAGGTGTATGTGTGCATGTATATGTATGTACATTAATATATATACACATACATAAATATATGTATATATATATATATATATATATATATATATATATATATATATATATACACACACACACATATATATAAATATGTATGTATGTATGTATATATATGTGCGTGTGTGCGTGTGTGTATGTGTGCGTGTATGCTTTTATTTATATGCACCCATTTATATGTATATATATTGAAATGATCGCTTTTCATAAAATAATGACCTTTGGAAGTTAAGAACTGTTGTTAAAGGTTCCTACTTCAGCACCATCTGTGAAAACTTTTTTACTATATATTCTCTATTTAAAATCTGTTTATAGGCAAATCTTCAATGTCACTTGATTACCTGTATTTCAGAGGCAAAGAAAGAGAAATGCATCAGCAATTCGCTCTAAATGATATGTCGTATTGAAATATAATTTTTTTTCTGCACTGATTTCAATTCCCTTCAAAGTTTCTGAACATATGTTTATAGGAACGTGTGTGTGTGTCTGCGCGCGCGCGCGCGCGTGTGTGTGTGTGCGTGTGTGTGTGTGTGTGTGTTTGTGTGTGTGTGTGCATAGATGTATGTGTGCATCTATATGTATGTATATCAATATATATATATGTATAAATACTTGTACAGTGCAGTACTATATAGGTTGATAGTATATGTAAGAAAATAAGTCAAGATGTCTAGGGGAAGCAGCGGAATAAGTACAACAAGTAATGAAAGTAGCTTTTATTATGGCTTATAAATTAGTATCAACTATTTATCTTGAATCTCGTAAAGTTTGCAGCTTTTATTTTCTTGAATTTATACATTTATGAATAATTATATATTTTTGAATCACTGGTTCTGCAGTTATTGTTTAGTATTCTTTATTATCTATATGTTTTATGCATTATCCAGTTATAATGAATTGTTGATTATATACAATTTAGTGTTTTTTTATTACAATTAGATCATTCTCATTTAACGTTTCGTAGTAGTCTTAGGTTATCATAGAATTAATCATATAGATTATCTTCTCACTGTAGGTTTATTTAAGGGGGGAGGGTCCGCCTGGGGAACGATCAATTTATGACAAAATCGAAAATATTCTGAAAATATTATGTTATTCTGGCAACATTCCTCTGTATGTTCCAGAAGTTTGGTTACGAAATATGCAAAAATAAAGAAGATACAGCATATTATGTATACCCCTATATATATCGCGCGTCGCCCGTAATGTGTGTGTCGCGGCAGTTCATGTATTAGGTTATTAGGTTTATAGGCTAAATTATTATTATTTGCTCCTGAAAAGAGGAGAATAATAACTCGTAATAGGCAACTCTTCTGTAAACACAGGTTTTCACACACCAGAGACCTCAGTGCCCAGATAAAGTCATCTAAGTAATGTTGTATCTCGTAGCGCTCTGTCGATTCGCTTGCAAACATTTTACTTATTCACTTTGACTTTATTGCAACCAAAGACCATGGGTAAACGGTCTGGCAAGAACAGGAGGTTGTTGCATAACCTTGAAGTAGCCCCAGTCATAGAAAAAACGGCGGTAATACTCTCGTAAGAAATGAGAGGGGGACCTCCACAACATGGGATCACCTTGACGTGGTGTGGAGGCTTCGTGTTCTCATACTATTACAGTAAGTGAACCGATCTAATACTGGGTAAGTGTTAGATTATTAATCTCGACTTGTAACTAGCAAATTATGTTGTTCTTTTACTTTTACGGAGGTAACTTTATTTTTATGGACGTCCTTCGAATGCGCACAGAGGCGCGAATATTCAGACGCGTTTTTCTCGAAACTATGTTTTTTCACACTTCTCAGCCTTAAATCTCCGCCGCTATTTCACCGATTTACATGGGGTTTTCGGCGTTCCTCTAAAACCTGGTGCAATTTTTATTTATCTATTTATTTTTTATTTTTCGGAAGTTTTGTAGAATGGACGACGTACTGAGGTGTGTGGCTATCTTACCGATTTTTTGGTTTTATTTTTTTTCTCTCAAAAAGTATGAGGAAATTAAGAAATCAGTGTGCACTCCGGTGTTGGATATGTAAGTAGGTATATATGATTTTTTTTTTTTTTCAAGATCGCAGCTCCTTGCATTTTTAATGAATAAGAGGCGTTTTTTTCGTTTTTATTTTTTTGCGCTTTTATTTATTTTCCGATCACAACGAAAATTTACAAGATACCTAGTTAGATATGTACCTGATATGAGAAAAAAATGAGAGAGATCGATTCATAATTAACGGAGATAGCGATTAGGTGGACCTTAAATTGAGCAATATTCCACAAGTTTAATTATTTCCATTGATTATATTACACACAATACAATCATCCAATATTCTACAAAGTAAAAATATGCTATTAATGATTATATTATATGCATTATCCAGTTATAATGAATTGTTGATTATATTCAATATAGTGCTTTTTTATTACAATTAGTTCTTTCTCATTCAACGTTTCTTAGTAATCTTAGGTTATCATAGAATTAATTATATAGATTATCTTCTCACGTGAGCAATATTCCACAAGTTTAATTATTTCCATTCATTATATTACACACAATACAATAATTCAATATTCTACAAAATGAAAATATACTATTAATGACATATAGAATTTCTTTCGAATTCTGAAGGTGATTTATCACTCTTATTTCCTAGAAAACCGGATTACCACACAAAAATATAATAACACCCATAATAACATCACTTATTTCCTTGATTTTCCACCTCGTACCCTAACACATAAATAGAAAAGGATATACTTCTCCAGTATACTTGAGAAGCAACGATAAGGTTCCAGATGTTCGAAACGATAAATTTTCAAAGTTAGTCCACCGTGTCCCCGAATACCTGGGAGTGAATGAACAATGGCCGTTCAGTCGAAACTCACGTTTTCAGTCCATGTCGCCCCCCAGGTAGACTGCTGCGCCCCCCACTTCGGAACATCGGGTTCGCGAATCATCATACTCGACGCACAATACGCACACTAGTTTCGAACGCGCTTTTTTTTTAAATATCACTTTGGTACGCACAGGCCGTGAATTTGAGGAGATTGTAATAACACCCCCAGACGTCAAATCTTCTAAGATTTGATTGAAGTAATTAGTTCAAATTTCAGGCCTGGAGAGCGCATCTGCAATTACATCGCCACGCCCTTTGATGTGTTCTACCTGGAGATGATAAGGCTGAAGTGACAACGACCATCTCAGTAATCGTTGATTGGAGTGCTTGTTCTTCTCCAGGAAGGCCAGCGGATTGTGGTCAATGAAGATCTGGACAGGATGAGCACCACCATACAGATAAAACTTGAACTTCTTGATTGCAGTTATGATTCCGAGTAACTCTCGGTAGTACCATATGCTAGTTGATGCTTGGCTAGCTTGGCCAAGCTTGATATCATTTCACACACTCACACACACACACACACAAAGATACACACACATAAACAAACATACACACACACAAACACACACACACACGCACACACACACACGCACACACATAAACACACAACACACACAAACACACACATATGTGTGTGTGCGAAATGATGTGTACGTGTGTGCATGTATGTTTATGTATATATACACTGAGATATATATATATATATATATATATATATATATATATATATATATATATATATATTCAAATGATCGCTTTTCCTAAAATAATGTGAGTGCGTGCATGTGTGATGGGGGGGGGGGTACGGGTGACTAAGTAAGTGAGTGTGTGAGAGGTAGAGTGAGGAAAAGAAGGAAAGAGATAGAGAGGGACATGAAAACGAGAGAGAGAGGGCGAGAGATGAGAGAAAGGGAATAAAAGATAGGGGGAGGGAAGAAAGGAAAGGAGAGGGGGGAGGTTTGAAGAAGAGATAGGAGGGAAGGAGTGGGGGGGGGGAAGTGAAAGAGAGGAAAGGAAGAAGAGAGAAAAAAGGGAAGAGAACGGGGAGAAAAATCGTGAAACAAGACATCAATGCTTTTAGTTACCAGACGTGATGAAGAGCAGTAGTGTCATCATTTTAAAATGTTCTTTAACATAAGGGGGAGGGAATTTGTTTAGACACTGACGAAACATCCTTCTCATCAGTTGTTCGAAAAATCCCATACTTTAAGTAGTAAGTTGTCGCACGAGAGACACTTGGCATTATTGCGAATACTTTTGTCACTTAACACTGATCCGACATGATTATTGTGACTTCGCAACCTGCCTTATTCACTTGGTCAGAGCTTACGAACTGTTCGGACAATACCACCACCTGAATGATCCCCATTATATGTATATATATATATATATATATATATATATATATATATATATATATATGTATATGTATATATATATATGTATACATTTATACATATATATGTGTGCGTGTGCGTGTGTGTGTGTGTGTGTGTGTGTGTGTGTGTGTGTGGTGTGTGTGGGTGTGTGTGTGTGTTGTACTTGTAAATATGGATTCATACGTACGTACATATTCACACACATATAAAACATGTGTACGTATACATGATAATATATATACACACATCACTATGAATAAACACACACACACACACGCACACACACACACACACGCACACACACACACACACACACACACACACACACACACACACACACACACATATATATATATATATATATATATATATATATATATATATATATATATGTATATCCACATGTGCGTATAGTGGGTGTGCTGCTCTATTACACTGTTCATGAAGTATTAATAGCTGTAGATAATGAAAAACCCTTTCATGGAATTCCTATTTGTTTTAGAATTCCTTTTCAAAGAATTTGCCTTCCTGATGTCATTTCAGAAAGTGCATTCTCAGCAAGTATTAGATATATATTGGATGTTGAGAGAGTTCAAGGGACAGTTGACCGAGTCATCATGTGAGTCCTCTGGTTCTCTGCAAGATAACTTGATAAAAAAAGAAAGAAAGAAAAAATATATATACATACATTATATATGCACTTAATATATATGTATAAAAACCATTATAATTTTAGAAGACTTTTTTTCTATTGATATTACTATATTTGAGCAGACGTAACCATGTTGAGGATCGTAAGTCTGGCAGTGGCTCTGGCCGTGTGTGTGGCACGACCCAACCAATGGGACGACCAGCTAGGGCTTTTTTCCCTGCTGAAGGCGGGGACTCTCAGCCCATTTTGCCTCGCGCCGTCGCCAACCCAACCACGCCCAACCAGATACTCGACGCAGTGCTCGAAGGAGCTATCGCATACATGGAGTAATATTCTGTTATCACAATTCATTTGAGCATAATGATTTTTTGGTGTTATTTCATATTCGTTGTTACCATTCCCTATCATCCATTCTATATACTGATCTTTCATAAATGTTTTCTTTGACAGAACACTAGGATGGTGTGATTCCAAGAACGTGCAGAACGGAGAGTCAAACCTGCCCTTCCAAGTTAACTCTGACGGAAGCAGCTCCGAGAATTTTCAGCATCACTAAGGCCAACGTGACTGGACTTTGCTCCCTTCGCCGCTCCAAGTCTGCTTCCTTCAACGCTGATCAGGTATGAGATCAAATGAAAAGAATGGTGTATCAGATTAGCTTATTGGCATTAACTTACTTAACTCATTAACTTATAAGTTTAACAAGGGAAAATTAAATATATATTTCGTTTTTGTTGGTAAAGCACAACGCATACTGATTTACATAATGTATTTTTACAGAGTGTGCTCACCGGTTCGGTTGTGGTGGAAAACGCTCGTGCCAACGCCGACTACACGGTAACTTTTGCCGGTGTTGGAGAAGCTCCAGCACAGAACTGTTTCTGGTAAAGTTGTAGAGCTTTGTAGAAAAGGGCTTTTTCGCCGATATCCAGATCAAATTTTTGGGAAAAAACCTTGTGCCTCAGAACATCGCCAGCTACACCCGCAAGATCGGGTCATGACGTGTTTGAAACTGAAGCAATTTGGACAGCAATAATATAAAGGATGTTCACAGTGCCGGCTTCAGGAAGGCTTTGCGAGAGATCGTGGAGAAAACCATGTCTTCCAACGTGAAGGTACAGATTAACAAGTCCATCCAGGATATGAAGAATGCTTGATCTTCCAACATGATGAAATCGTTGTCAGTGTACAGAGAGACATAAAAACTAGCAAAACTTTTTATACTTTGACCATTACCATCAACTATATGTATGTGAATGTTTATATATACTTATACTTTAGTTCCTTCACTAAAACCCAAAACACAAGGAAATTCTACTTATGCGATATTCACAGATATACATCCATACATGCATGCATATACACCCATATGTCATCAGACTGACATGTGGCACGAGTAATTACAGCGACAAACGAAAGCAACGCGTCAAAGCAACAACACCGCACATGGTGCAAGAACCAGCCGGAGACCAAACACCTGCACAGCACGCTTTTCACCGAAACCACCGTAGAAGTTCGACAGAGAAAAAAAATTACCAAATAAGTATTTTGACTGTCTGGAAATACAACACAAATAACTGTCCAGAAAAAAAGATGGCGAAGGAGAAGATGTGCGCCTGATGGAAGCCCGCCACAGAGAGAATGCAAGCTTGGGCTGGCCAGGACAACACTCTATCGCTTTCTCTCTCTCTCTCTCTCTCTCTCTCTCTCTCTCATTTCATTACCGACAGCGGGTAGCATCAGTAGCCTGCGACCTGATACAAAAGGTAAAGGAAATTATATCCATTTGTGTATATGTATATTCTCCTGGCAGAACTCACACTTTTATTTGTTTTCAGATATTACTTTACCATTTTCCTTTGAGTCTATTTTCAATAAACGGAAATGCTGTAGAAGGAAGAATAGAATTACAGGAAATATATCCTTCAGCAATAATGGCCCAAACAACGTGTTTTACATTGGTCATAAATTAAGTGGTTTTAAATGAGAGTTGATGATTGAGTGTAAAGTAATTTCTATAAATATATGAACTCGTATGTTTTCATGTAACTACATTCGTGCTCGTTCACATACATGCGAAAAATTCCTTACATAGTAACCTTTCACACGCAGACGCACATATACATGTACGTGCACACATACACACTTACACACGTACGTGCACACATAAACA
>NC_051421.1:8019746-8027246 GCF_015228065.2 Penaeus monodon | reverse complement strand
TGACTATGGCGTGCTGTTTTTCAGTTCGTTTACCTGCATATTTTCAGTAAGTGAGATATTCATATATTTCATGATTTGTTAGCTTCCTATCACCTGATTAGTCCATTTTCTCTCTAGATCACACCATGTTGGCTGATGCTGTCCTGCCTCTTAGGCTTTTCCCTGGCTGAGGTTCAGGTACGGACACACTGTTGACATGCTTCTTGCTTTTTTACTACATGCATTGCAGGTGAGATACCTAGATGATCATTGAAAACCTTATTTCTCATGTGAAATATCATTATTAAAAAACACGGCCGTTTCTTTTGTTAGGATTACCAAGTATGTTACAAGGGACGTAGCGTTGCTGAAATCAAATGCATGAAGGTGGACGTAGACCGCCTTGCCATGAAGGTTCATTTTCACATGCCTGAATCCGATGACTTCGATGATGTGGAGACTCTGGAGGATTATAGCGTGGTAAATATTACTTGTCAGGTTATCACTGAGTACACGATGCACCGAAATACATTTTTTATCTCTGTTTTTCGTTGTTGATTTTGCTGAATTGATTATGCATTAGAAGTTCTTCTGTACATTTATAGACACATTTCATGATAAATGCCTAAAAGTTAATGTATTTCGTAGGGTCTAGCAGCATCCCGAGTGGTATCGCAGGAGGCGTGTTACGTGAGGCGACTCGTTAAATCTTTCGAGCAACAAGTAGCCTTCATCAAAGGCCATCAAGACGATGGCATGAGGGTTGAGTCTGACGTCAGAGTTTCCGCTGTTTCCCTCGACAATCCTGAGGAGGAGATCGGTTCGGATCTTGCCAACTTCTGTGGCGACCTTCCCGTTTACAAACTGGTGAGTGAAGAACAGAATGAGAGTGTGCAAGACCGTCGTCAAGTGAGCGTGACTTTCACCCGCTGCGTCCTATTGTGTTTCATTCCCACCTGCTTTACCACCACGCTCACGCTCCCCACTGGTGGCACCATAACCTTCGGCTGGCTTTTCTTTGGCTAAAATAATTGTTTAAGGGACAATGTTGACCTTGTAATTTACGCAAAAAGAAGTCTCTTTTACCTATCTCGAAGATGCACACTCTTGATTAAAAACTGCTGCATTTCAACGTGTTTTCTATGTACCTTTCATATAGAAACTTTGGTGTATATAGACATATAAGTGCGCACGCTGCACAATGAATTGATAACGAACGTATTTCCTTGTTATACCGTTTTGTTGATTTTCATTCGTCATTCTTATTGTTTCATGCTATACACAACATACATAATACTTACAATACGAACATATACAATACATCCTCACGCACACACACATACACATACACACAACAAAGGATCAAATTCACCCAAGGTAAACGGAAGTTATCTTGCCTACCAGCAAAACAATATAAAGGAAAGAACACAAGAAATGAGTTATAGATAAGATAAAAGTAAACCCTTTAACTCTTTGTGTTCAAATGCCGTTACAGTAGAGTAGAATCTTTTGCACGATAAACAGAAACCAATGACTTCTCGCTGGTGAACCAAACAAAAAATAAAAAGGTCTGTCGCTCCGGAATAACAATACTGACTGATAGTAGTGTCACCCATAGTCATCTTACGCGGCTATAAACAATATGCTTCAGTTTGGCCATAAATTCTATATCAGAAAACCACTAAAATAAAAGTATTGGGTATTATCATTTCAAAGATAAGTAAATTTGTCCTAATAGAGAATAAAGTGTAAACAAATTTCTTTGAAAGAACAATATAATTTGAGCACCAAATATTACAAAACGTTTACGCAAAATGCAATATGGTTTTCCTTTGAAAGTATATATATGTGTATGTGTTTGTGTATATATATATATATATATATATATATATATATATAATATATAATATATGTATATATATATATATATATATATATATATATATATTTATGTATATATACTATATATATATATATATATATATATATATATATATATATATATATATATATATATATATGTATATATATAATATTATATATATATATATATATATATATTATTATATTTTGTGTGTGTGTCTGTATATATATATATACACATGTATGTATGATATGATATATACATATATATATGTGTGTGTGTGTATTGTGTGTGTGTGTGTGTGTGTGTGTGTGTGTGTGTGTGTGTGTGTGTGTGTGTGTAGCATATATATATATATATATATATATATATATATATATATATATATATATATATATATATATATATATATATATGTATGTATGCATTTATGTATATATATAACATATTAATATATAAATATATATATATATATATATATATATATATATATATATATATATATATATATATATATTGCTACAAGCCCAGGGTAGCTTGCGAGGTGGTTTACCCCTAAATTAGGTGCTCCAGGTAGCTGGGTTGCTGTCGCGAATGACATAACCACGCGAACCCCTCACGCGCATGCGCGGAATATAAATGAAAGCACGAATAAGGATTATAAATGAAAGTATGAATAAGGATTATATATGAATACCTATAAATCTTAATACTATACAGAAATCTTAGTTATAGAATTATGGAAATTAATTAAAGTAATTGAAACGAATATCACAGATGATATTAAGTACTGGGCGGATGGGTATGTATATTTTATGCGTATATGTTCATATATACATAAACAGTAATATCTTTCAACTTTATATCTTCAGAACTACGTTATTCTATAAATGCAATGACGAACTGAAGATTCTGTATCTCCACTTTTGATACTATTAATTTTGGTTAATGATTTTCTTATATATAATCTATACTCATCGTAGATTTTACTTTTATTTATGAAAATATAATCTATCTATCTATTTACTTGTATAATTATCTTGTCAGACTGAACTCTGACCATGTTGAAACTAGTAAGCTACTTTTTCTCGACCCTAGAAAGGGGATAAACACACCTTACCTGAAAACACAGAAACATATGTATATGTGTTTGTGTATATGTATATATAGATATACATATACGATGCATGTGTGTGTGTGTCTGTATGATATGTATGTATTCTTTCTCTCTCATTTCATCCACAGACAGGTGCACATACGGTTTATATTGAGAATTTTAAATAAAATGTAAATTTAAATGTAAATATATGATGTACTTCTTTTCCCTATTTTCATTATCGGAACGTCGTCATCATCACGTTATGGAATATGACGCACAAACATACATGTGTTTGTAGATGTTTATATGTACTATGTGACTGTATACAAATATACACCATGTGTATATATGTAAGTATGTATCAATGGACGCTTAGCTAAGCTGTAAATATGAGCCTCCAGTAGAATTAAGCTACCGAAACTTTGCGGGTCATTCCGCCTTGTCTCACTACTCTCTTATTTGGCCAAGGCAATTGGTCAGAAATGGAAACATGGGTATGAATTCATATGTGTGCATGTGCATGTGTATGTGTATATATGTATATGAGTATATGTATGTGTGTTTGTGTTCGGATGTGTTTGCATGCGTGTTTGTGCGCGTGTATGTATGTATGCGTATTATGTATTCGGATTATGAGTACGTGTACGTGTATGTGTTCGTGTTGTTTGTGCGTAAGTCTGTAAGTCTGTGTGTACGTATAAATGTGCATGTTTGTATGAGTGTATGTATGTGTGCACGTGCGTGCATGTGTGTGTGTGTGTGTGTGTGTGTGTGTGTGTGTGTGTGTGTGTGTGTGAATATTATATATATATATATATATATATATATATATATATATATATATATATATATGCATACGTATATGTGTGCACGTATGTGTGTATTTGTGCATGTGAATGAGGATAATTATGTAAGGCTTTGTACGCGTTTGTGTGAGCTAACACAAATGTAGTTACGTGAAAATATACGTGTGTACATGTGAATATTTATAGAAATTACTTTGCACATTTACATATAGACTCGATCATCTCTCATTTAAAACCACTTAATTTAAAATCAGTGTTAAAAACCACGTGTTTGGACCTCTAATGTCTGAAACCATATATTCCGTTTAAATTTAATTCCTGTTTACAGCACTTCCGTTTACTTGAAAAATTTAAAACTCACAAACTGGGAAAATTGATACAAGTAATACCTCGGAAAAAAAACTAAATTAAAAAAGGGTGGAGCTCTGGGGGTTATCAGGAGCGTTGTACATGTACCACAAACTTTTTATGATTTTCCGGCATCATGACCGCAGGCCAAGGATGGAATCCCGCTGTCGTATTAAAGTTCGGTATAAAAACTGGATTTCTATGATATTATGTATGTTTGGATGCAATCTGCGTAATATATAAGTATGTCTACTTTACATTTGCATATACAACAAAAAAATTATATGATTATTAGTTTTTTATTTGTCATCTTCCATACACTCACAATTTTTTCATTCATGACTTGGAAGATCAAAAAGCAAATCTGTCATATCCTGGGATTGTGGACTTTGTTAATCTGCAGCCTTCACGTTGGAAGACATGGTTTTTCTTCACGAATCGTCTCGAAAACGCTTTCCTGAAGACGGGGGTGTGAAACGGTTCCTTCATTATTATTTGCCGTCCAGTGCTTGCCACTTTCAAGTAGGTCATGCCAGAATCCATTTCGGTGTAGCTTGGCGATGTTCTGAGGCACAAGTTAACAAGTTGATCTGGATGTCGGCGAACAGTTGGCCAACGCTCTACAACTTGACCAAGAAAAACAGTCTGTGCTGGGAGCTTCTCCAAAAAAACCCGGCAAAAAAGTACAGTGTAGGTTCGGGCGTTAGCACGAGCGTTCCTCACCAACAACTGAACGGTGGGAGCACACTCTGAAAATAATTATTAAATATAAGTCACTAAAAATAAACCAGGCACTATAATGCTTTTTCATTTTAAGAAATAAATATAAATCTCAAAAAAATTTAAAGTTAATGAGGTTGAACAAGTTAATGCATATTAAGCTTATCTAAAAAACTTTCTTTTCCGTTTTGATTCTACTGATCAAGCGTGAAGGAAGCGGGACTTGGAACGGGGGCAAGGGGCAGAGTTCCAGTCCACGTTGGCATTTAGTTGATGCTGGAAGTTCTCGGAGCTGCTTCCGTCAGAGTTAACTTGGAAGGGGGGCAGGTTTTGACTCTCCCGGTTCTGCACGTTTTTGGGCAAAAAAAAAAATCACACCCATCCTAGTGGATCTGTCAAAAGGAAAACAGGGCAAAATCCACTATAGGGAATGGATGGCAAGGAATGGTTAAAAACGGGAAAATATGACAAATGACACCAAATTTATTAAGATCAATGAATTTGTGATAAACAGGGGGCATATTTACTCAGTATTCGATAAAGCCCTTTCGAGCCAACTGCGTTCGAGTATCTGGTTGGGCGTGGTAGGGTTGGCGACGGCGCGAGGGGCCAAGGAAATGGGCTGAGAGTCCCCGCCGTCAGGAAGGGAAGAGCCCTAACTGGTCGTCCATTGTGGGTCGTTGCCACACACACGCCAAAGGTCACTTGGCCAGGGACTCACGGCTTCCTCAAACATGGATACGTTCTGTACAAATTATGGTCATATCAATAAAAAACACTCCTCTAAAAGGGAGTATAAATTAGCTTATAATACAAACCCAACACATTATATATTCAATTCAAACTCAACTCGCCGTGGCCGTTGAGACTCACACTTAAGGGTTCGGTGAAACTGTTTCCGTCGAAAATCCTTACATTCCAATATATATCTGATATTTTGCTGAGAATGGCATTTTCTTAAATGGATATCTTGAAAAATTCTTTAAGAATAAAAAATCTAGTATGGAAAAAGAAATTCCATTGATGCCTTTATTAATATCTACAGCTTTAAGAAACGGGCGTAATACGGGCCGCACGTTAATACATTTCATGTCAGGGAGTCTTCTCTAAAAGCAGCACCATGGCATGGTATGTATATATTGCGGGCATGTGTGTGATGTTACATGGTATATATATATATATATATTATTATATAAATAATATATTATATATATCAATATATACTATATAATTTAATATATATGTATAATGATATATAATATATATATATATATGTGATGTGTGTGTGTGTGTGTGTGTGTGTGTGGTGTTTGTGTCGTGTGTGTGTGTGTGTGTTGTGTTTGTGTGGGTTTTGTGTGTGTGAGTGTGTTGTGTGTGTGTGTTTGTTTTTGTTGGTGTTTGTGTGGGTGTGTGTGTGTGTGTGTGTTGTTTGTGTGTTGTGTGTGTTGTGAGGAGAGGGGTATGTGGTGTGTGTGTTCAGTCCTATATTCTATGCCTGTATTGTACTCTGATTCTATAAAATATTTTGGGAAATACATGTACAAACACCACCCACACACAACACACCAACCATATTATATATATATTATATATATATAATATTATAATATATATAGATATATTATATATATATAATATTATAATAATATAATAAATATATATATATATATATATATATATATATATATATATATATTTATATATATATATATATATATATATATATATATATATATATATATATATATATATATACATATATATGCCCACACACATTTTATATTTAATAATATGAATGTATATGTATGAGTACAAACATACACATAAAAACATACACACATACACGCACCACACACACACTTATATATATACACACACACATGTGTATTTGTATTTGGTATATGTATTTATATATAAAATATATATATATATATAATATATATATATATATATATATATATATATATCCATTATATATTGTTTAATATTATATATATTATATATATATATATATATATATATATATATATATATATATATTATATAATATATAATATTATATTATATATATATTATAATATATATATAATATAATATATATAATATATATATATATATTATAATATACATATACACAAATACAAATACACATGTGTGTGTGTATATATATAAGTGTGTGTGTGTGCGTGTATGTGTGTATGTTTGTATGTGTATGTTTGTACTCATACAATAACATTCATATGTATGTAAATATAAAATGTGTGTGGGCATATATATGTATTATATATATATATATTAATATATATATATATATATATATATATATATATATATATATACACACAACATATGAATATGAACATACATACACGCATATATATATATATATATATATATATATATATATATATATATATATAAAATT
This sequence comes from Penaeus monodon, assembly GCF_015228065.2. Lineage (NCBI taxonomy): Eukaryota > Metazoa > Arthropoda > Malacostraca > Decapoda > Penaeidae > Penaeus > Penaeus monodon. Next base: position 8,020,005 of record NC_051421.1, on the reverse strand, counting down.
TATATATATATAAAATATATATATATATATATATATATATATATGTGTGTGTGTGTGTGTGTGTGTGTGTGTACATGTATTCATATTTATAGAATCAGAGATAAATACAGGCATAGATATAGGGACTGACACACACACACATACACTCTCTCACAAACACACACACACACAAACAACCCACCACACCACACACTCACACACACACACACAAAACACACACAAAACCACCCCCCAAACACACCCACACACCACCCACCAA
>NC_051421.1:8002653-8019646 GCF_015228065.2 Penaeus monodon | reverse complement strand
ACTTGTGCTCGAAAGATTTAACGGTCGCCCACGTAACACGCTCTGATACACTCGGGATGCTGCTAGACCCTACGAAGTACATCAGCTTTTAGGTATTTATGATTATCTTCCCTATTTATCATAGAATAAGTTTATACAATTATAGAATAGAAGAGTTTCTTGTCCGCTTACGATTCAGCAAAATCAACAACGAAAAACATGGAGAAAATTTATATTGCAGTACATCATGTACTCAGTGATAACCTGACAAGTAATACATACCACGCTATAATCCTCCAGAGTTTCAACGTCATCGAAGTCGTCAGATTCTGGCATGTGGAAATGAACCTTCATGGCAAGGCGGTCTACATCCACTTTCATGCATTTGTTTTCAGCGACGCTGCTTCCCTTGTAACATACTTGGTAATCCTACCAAAAGAAACGGCCATATTTTGTAGTAGTGATATTTCACATGAGAAATAAGCTTTTCAAGGATCATGTAGGTATCTCACCTGCAATACATATAGTGGAAAAAGCAAGAAGCATGTCATCAGTGTGTCCATACCTGAACCTCAGCCAGGGAGAAGCCCAAGAGGCAGGACAGCATCAGCCAAGTGAACATGATGAGATCTAGAAAGAAAATGGGCTAATCAAGTGATATGAAGCTAACAAATCATGAAATATATGAATCAGTCACTGAAAATATACAGGTAAACGAACTGAGAAAAAGCACGCCATGGACATAATCTTGAAATGAAAAGAATAACTAAAGGTGGATTATCATAGGTGCGAGATAAAAATAATCCAATAGAAGGGCATTTGTTGATGTTATATATATATTTTTTTTAAATATTACACTGTTACTCAATATCACGATGTAAAGAGAGAGTCTTGTATGAACTTAATTACTCACCAAGGAGAGATACGACCAGTGATGTGAGATCGCCCTTGGGGCTTATATAGTTCCAGCAGTGTCACACAACCTTTAAAAATTAACAACTGTGTCCAAAGTCCCTACTTCAGCATCACCTGTAAAAACATTCTTACATATATTTTCTTTTCAAAATGTGTTTATCGGCAAATCTTCAATGTCAGTTGATTGCATTATATTTCAAAGGAAAAGAAAGATGCATCAGCAGTTTATTCAAGTTTTCTGAACATCCGTTTATAGGAATATGTGTGAGTGTGTGTATGGTGTATGTGTATGTGTGCATGTGTGCATGTGTATATATATGTGTGTGTGTGTGTGTGTGCAAAAATATACATATATACATATATAAATATATGTTTATAAATGAATGCTTGCATATATAAATGCATATCCATTTACATGTAGGTGTAGTTTTTTTTATAAAATGTATACATATATTTTTCAAATCGTCCGAACCATCCCGACCGGTGGCGATGGCTCGATCATATATTCATAGTTTTTCATAAAATTATGTAAGTTATATGGCATGCGCATAAAGGCAGATTTTGTGTATGTGGAATATGAATTAAACTCTTTGTTGCATTACTCTAAACAATATATTGAATAGGTTAATGCAGTTGTATATTAGTTTACAGTGCTAAAAATGAAGGCATACTGACCGCTTGCTATCCGAAACAACAAAAACAGAATTGTTGGGAATATCTGTGAGTGTGTGCGTGTGTGTGTTAGAGTTAGAGTGAAGAAAGAGAAGGAGAGAGAGGGGGGGAGGTAAAAAAGAGAGAGAGGAGGGAGGAGATAAAGGAGAGAGAATGGGAAGGAGGTAAGAGAGAGAGAGAGGGAAGGGAGAACGGTAACGAGAGAAAAAAAAATCAGAGATAAGGAGGAGGGAAGAAGGGAAAGAGAGAGAGAAGGGGGGTAAAGAAGAAATAGAGAGGGAGAAGAGAGATTTTTGTATATATTGTGTATTTTTTATTTATATTTTTTCTTGATTTTTTTTTGTAATTTTTGTAAATTTCTCTATTCTTGTCTGTGTCCCTCCCTACTTTCGTATGCAACCACACTGCGTATTCCGCGTCTTTCTTGCTTTGTCTCGCTCTTTATGTCTAATTAATATAAATTAATATAAAGAGAGAAATGAGATAAATCATGAAACAAGAAATCGTAATTTTAATTACTGGGAATGGGCGCTTTGTTAAATAATAAATTATTAAGACCCTAGTATCATCATTTTTTTTTTCTTTTAAAAAGGGGGAGGGAATTTTAGACTGACGAATCATCTTCTCATCAATTGCTCGAATAATCCCATTCCTAAAGCAGTAAAGCGGTAAACCTCGCACGAAAGACACGTAGCATTATTGGAAACACTTTCGTCAGTTAATACGAACCCGACTTGATAAAAGTGATTTCCCCATATTCACTTGCTCAGAGATTGCGATGTTGAACCTAAAATATAAATAGTGGATTTTAGAAATACAAATGAAATCGCCATAGAAGTATATATATGTATATATACGTCTGTATGTATATATATATATATATATATATATATATATATATATATATATAAATTGCAGCCTTCAGATTATACCACCATTCGAATGATAACCATTTTCTATATATATATGTATATATACATATATATATATATATATAATAACATATATATATATATATATATATATATATATATATATATGGACATATATATACATATATACAAATACACATGTATGTGAGGGGGGGTGTATGTATGAACTCGTACATATGCATTCATATGTATGTACATACACACATATGAAATATGTATGTGGGTGTGTATATATACGCATAAATATGAACACACACACACACGTGTGTGTGTGTGTATGCATGTAATCATATTTATAAAATTAGAAATAAATAAAGTCATGAATAAAGGGACGGACACACACGCAAACACACACACAAACACATTTACACACACACACAAACACACACACGTAAACAAACAAACACAATCAAACACACACAAACACAAACACACAGAAACAAACACACACACTCACACACACAACACAAACACACACACACACACACACACACACACACACACACACACACACACACACACATATATATATATATATATATATATATATATATATATTATATATATATATAAATACATATATGTATAGATACACATACAGTCATGCATATATGTCTACATACAATGTGTATGCTGCTTTAGAGAAGACTCCTTATTGAAAAGTTATTAACGGCCATCTGTATTACGCTGTTCGCGATGTATTCTCAGCTGTAGATACTAAAAAAAAAAAGGTCCTTCATGCAATTTCTTTTTCATACTAGATGTTCTTTTTGAAACAGTTTTAGAAATGTAATTTTAGAAAATGCATACTCAGCAAATGTCAGATATATATTGGATGGTAAGAGATAGAGATTTCGAGGGACAGTTCACCTAACATTTAAGGTGAGTCCTTGGTGCACGGCGAGATATGAGTTGAAAAATATATGTGTGGTGTATTATAACTTTTATAATTTTAGAAGTGTCTTCATTGTTATGACCTATCTGTACAGACGTAATCATGTTGAGTATTCGTGAGTCTGGCACAGTGACTTTGGCCGTGTGCGTGGCAACGACCCAACCAATGGGACGACCAGTAGGGCTCCTTCCTGCTGAAATGCGGGGACTCTCAACCCATCTTGCCCTCGGCGCCGTCGCCAACCCTTACCCCGCCCATACCAGTGTACTCGACGCCAGTGCGCGAAGGAAGCTATTACTACATGGAGTGATATTCTGTTATCAAGGTTGCATTGATCATAAGGATTTTTTTTGCCTGTCATTTCATATTCGTTTTTTTTTACTATTTTCTTATCTCCATTTCCAACTTATTACTGAGTTTTTACAGGTTTTCCTTTGACAGAACACAGGATGGGTGATTCCAAAAACGTGCAGAACGGAGAGTCAAAACCTTCCCTCCAAGTTAACTCTGACGGAAGCAGCTCCTAGAACTTCAGCATCACTAAGCCAATGTGACTGGACTCTGCTCCCTTCGCCGCTCCAAATCCGCTCTTCAACGTTGTCCAGGTAGGAGATCAAAATGAAAAGGAAAAGTGTGGAGGATAAAGCTTATAGCATTAAAAACTTCTTCAAACTCATTAAATCATATTGTGTATTTTAGGAGGTGCTCACGGTACAGTTGTGTTGGAAAACGCTCGTGCCAACGCCGACTACACGTAACTTTTGCGGTTGTTGGAGAAGCTCCAGCACAGACTGTTTCCTTGGTCAAGTTCGTAGAGCGTATCGTGGACCAAAGCTGTTCGCCGATAGCCAGATCAATTGTTAAAAAACCTTGTGCCTCAGAACAGCGCAGCTACACTGCACGATCGGGTCATGACCTGCTTGAAAGTGCAAGCAATTTGGACGGCAAATAATAGAAGGACGTCACAGTGGCCGGCTTCAGGAAGGCCTTTGCGAGAGATCGTAGAGGAACAACCATGCTGCCACACGTGAAGGTGCAGAATTTAACAAGTCCAATCCAGGATATGAGAGATGCTTGATTCTTCCAACGTGATGATATTGTATATTGTGATTGTACGGATAGAGAAATATAAACTAGTAATCATACAATTTCAATACTTTGGTCAAACCTATCTATCTATATGCCTTTTTTTCTATGTGAAAGTATATATACTTATATATTCTCAGATATTCATCCACATATACATATATATAGAAATCCATCTGTCGTGATTAGATTTGCAATCTGATATGCATGCATGAGCAGCTGCAGCCACAGAATGAATAAAAATGATGAGGCAAAGCAACAGTACTGCACAGGTGCAAGAACCAACTGGAGACAAAACACCTTCACAGGATACCACGCTCTACACCGAAACCACCGTAGAAATAGAAAAAAGAGGACAATATAGCTATTTTGAATGTCTAGAAATAAAGCACAATTAGTTGCCCAGAAAGAAACTGCCGCGAAGGTGAAGATGCACAACTGACGGAAACCCGCCACAGACACACGAGACAGAGAATGCAGGCATGGGCTGGTGGGGATCCCATTGTCGCTTTTTTTTTCTTATTTCATTACTAAACTTTGTAACGGACAACAGCTAATAATGATACGAAAAAGTAATGGAAATCATTATAGTTTGTGTACATGTACACTCTCCTGATAAACCACCAGAACTCACCCTTTAATTTGTTTTCCGATATTACTTTATCATTTCCCTTTGAATTTATTTTCAATAAACGGAAGTGCTGTAACAGGAAGTAGAATCAAACGGAATATCTGGTTCACCATTAAAGGCCCAAGCAACGTGTTTTACACTGATCATAAATGAAGTGGTTTAAAATGAGAGCTGGTAATTCGAGTACCATATGGTAAATGTGCAAAGTAATTTCTATAAAGGACTGACACATACACACGTATATTTTTCAGTAACTACATCCGTTCACCACACAAAGCGTACAAACCCTTTTATATGTTGCCCTTCATTCACAGCAAAATACACACATAGTGCACAAATGCACGCAACACGTTATATACACGTACACACACACACACTATACACGAACGCAACACATACCTATCCAAACACTACATACAAGCACACACACATGCACATTTTACACACACACAGACGTACACTACGCAAACACGAATCACCATACATGTGCACGTACTCATAATGCGAATACATAACACGCATATTACATGCAGCATACATTACACGCACGCATACATACACGCATGCAAGTACATCCGAACAAATACACACATACATATACTCATATGACATAATAAACTTACACATGACACATGCATGAATATGAACTCTTACACGGCAACCCCCAGCTACCTGAAACCATCTAATTCAGGTGTAACTACCTCGCATCTACCGGCCTTGTCAGCGAGTTGTGTGTAGCAGTACACATGCAAGGTATTTATATAAATATATAAATTTAATATATAGTCGTCATATATATATATATATATATATTATAATATATATATATATATTTTATATATATTATATATACTATATATATATGACACACAGACACCCACGCACACATATGTTATACATTGAATAAGATAGATAGACATTACACAAACACAACACACACACACACACAAGACACAACAAATTATATACATTATATATCTACAGAGAGACACCCAAAAAAAAAAACAAACAATATATATATATCATGTATACTAATATATATATATATATATATTATATCATATATATATATAAGTATAGAGATATATGTGTTTTGAACTTTAGTCTGTTCGTATGCTATGTTATGGTATCTAGCTATCTATCTATCTATCTATCTATCCTATTATCTATCGATTCTATATATTATATATACATTAATGTATATACTATACATTATATCTATCTACATCATTATATATCATATTAGTAGATAGATATCTATATATAATATATATATTATATATATCTATATATATGTAGTATGTCCCCAAAACCTTAAACATATATATATATACATTCAAGGAAAAACCATTATTTCGCATTTGAAGTAGTAAACGTATGTAAGATTGGGCACATAACTTAGGTTGTTTTTTCCAAAGAAATTTAGTACGCTTTTTTGTCTAGGAGGACAAATTTACCTATGGTTGAAATAATTGCGCCAATCTTTATTTTCAGTTGTTACTAATATAGACTTTTTTTTTTTGTTTGTTTTTTTTTTTTTACTGACAGACCTTCTTAGTTTTTGTTTGATTTCAACCAACGAGAAGTTAACGGTTTTTGTTTATCCGTGAAACGAAATTAACTTTATCTGTAACAAGCATTGACATATGGGAGTTTAAGGGTTTACTTTTTATCTTGATCTATAACTCATATCTTGTATTCTCATTCTATGATTTTGTTGGTAGGTAAGCGAACTTCTGTTTACCCTTGGGGAATTGTGATACCTTGGTGTGGATGTTATGGTATTCAAGTGATGGCTTATAGACAAAGGATTAACACACTATAAATTCTCTAGAGTTCAACGTCATCGAAATCGTCGGGATTCAGGGCATGTGGAAGTGAAACCCCCTTTCATTGTAATACGGCTACATTAACGTCATGCATCTGTTTTTAGTAGCGCTGCTTCCCTTACGGCTGACCCTGTATGGACCACTGAACCATGAAGCCTGACGACCCACGAACACTTCAGCTCCGGCCCCCACTGTTGTGACCGCGTGTGCCATGCCACTCGAAATCATTCCCAGCCACTGTATCGAGTCTCCATTTATTTGTGTGTACTCTCTCAATAATATAGAGTCCATTTATGAGGACATACATAGCATTTTTACCAATATTTACAATATATATGATATATATATCTAATATATATGATATAATATATATATATATATATTATAATGATATTTAATATATATATATACATATATATATACATATACAATATACCCCCCATCACTACCCCCCCCATACCCCGTACCCCAGACTAACCACATATATATCACTACTATTATATATTATATATATATATATATATATGTTGTGTGTGTGAGTGTGTAGCGTGTGTGTTTGTTGTGAGTCGTGCATGTTTGTATTGCTTATTAGAGTATGTGTGCTTGTAAAGTGTTGTGTTGTTGTGCGGTGAAGGTACGTATGCGATACATGTAAAAATGTGCAATGTTCTGTGTGTGCTCTGTACATGAGCTATGTGTCGTGTGCGTGCGTGTATGCCATGCATGTGCTTCTAACGTACGTGGCGTTTATGTGTGCATGTACGTGAGTGTGTTATGTGTATGTGTGGATGTGTGTGTAAGTGGGTGCGTAAGTGTGGTGCTAAGTGTGCGTTGTTGCCGTTGTGTGTGTGTGTAGTAATGTTGTGCACGTGCGTGTCTTATGTGGCGTCTGCGTGTGTAGCAGTAACGGTAAAAGAATAAGTGTCATGTCAGTATTATGGAACTCACTTTAATATTTACATATAGGGGACTCAATCCCCAGCTATCATTTAAAACCACTCTTCTATGATCAGTGTGTAATAAAACACGATATTTGGGCTATTATTTGCTGAACCATATATTACTGTAATTTTATTCTCCCGTTACAGCATTTCCGTTTATTGAAATAAACCAAAGGAAAAAATTTAGTACAGTAATATCAAAATATAAACATAGTAAAAGGGTGATTTATGGTGGTTTCAGGAGAGCGCTAAAGATAAAACGAACCAATGGAATTTCCTTACCTTTTTGTTCAGGACGCAGGCCTGCTCATATTCGTTCGCTTCGGTAAAGAACATAATAATAATACTAACAACAACAACAATAAAAATTAATAATAATCATAATTAATAATAATAATAATAAAATAATAATAATAATAATAATTAATAATAATAATAACCTAATAATAACAACCCCCAGCCACGACAGCGTGTCTATCACCCCATGGCCAGCACGTCTGCATTCCTCTCTATATCATGTGCGTCGGTGCAGGCTTCTTCAGGTGGCACCTTTTTCGGCAGCTATAGCTTTTGTCTTGTATTTCTAGGCACTCAAACTACATATTTCGTAAGGTTTTTTTTCTTTCTTCTTATCTCTTTCTCTTTCTCTCGAGCTTCACGGTGGTTTCTATGTACAGCGTATTGTCCTGTGCCAGGAGGGTGTATCGTACTCGGTGGTTCTTGCACCATTTGGGGTGTTGGGCATTCGTCGCGGATGTTTTTTTTAATTAGTCTGTGGCGCTTGTAATTGCTTGTGTACAGTCAGCCCGATCACGACAGATGGAGCATAATATTATACCAACATCCAACATACAAGGAAAAAACTCGTACCCAGATGGATATTGATTGACAAAGATAAAAAGTTTATTATTGCTAGTTTTATTGCTTGTCCACTCACAAACGATTTCATCATATGATTGGAAGGATAGATTAAGGCATCTTCATATCTGGATGGATTTATTAATCTGTACCTTCACGTTGGAAGAATGGGTTTTTTCTCTTACGAGCCTCTCGCAAAAGCCTTCCTGAAGGCCTGGCACTTGTGAAAATCCTTATATTATTGCCGTCAAGTGCTTGCACTTCAAGCAGGTCATGACCCGATCTTGCAGTGTAGCGGCGATGTTCTGAGGCACAAGGTTTAACAAGTTGATATGGATATCGGCGAAACAGCTTGTCCACCAAGCTATACGACTTGACCAGAAAACCGTCTGTGCTGGAGCTTCCCCAAACCACCGCAAAGTAGTCCGTGTAGTCGGCCGTCAGTTAGGGCCGAGGTTCTTTCCACTACAACTGGAACGGGAGCCCAATCTGTTAAAAAATACATTATGTAAAATCAGTAATCGTTAGATAATATGCAATGTGCTTTACAATAAAAACCGAAGTATATATTAATTTTTCCCTTATTAAGCTTATAAGTTAATGAGTTAAGTAAGTTAATGACTATAAGCTTTTCGATACACTCGTTTTCCTACCTCATCAGCGTTGGAAGGAAAGCGGACTTGGAGCGGCGCAAGGGCAAAGGTCAGTCACGTTGCCTTAGTGATGCTGAAGTTTTCGGAGCTGCTTCAGTCAGGAGTTAACTGGGAAGGGCAGGTTTGAGCTCTCCGTTCCTGCACGGTTATTGGAATCCACACCATCTAGTGTTCTGTCAAAGAAAGCCATTTATGAAAGATCAGTATATAGAAGAATAGATGATAAAGGAATGGTAACAACAAAATTGAAAAATAACACCAAAAAATCATGATGATCATTGAATTGTGATAACAGGATATTACCCATGTATGCGATAGCTCCTTCGAGCAATGCGTCGAGTCTCTCTGGTTTGGGCCGTGGTAGGGTTGGCGACCCACCCCAACGGCCGCGTGGCAAGATGGGCTGAGAGTCCCAGCCTTCAGCAGGGAAAGAGCCCTAAAGGGTTTCGTCCCATGGTTGGGTCGTGCCACACACACGGCCAGAGCCATGCCAGACTTACGATCCTCAAACATGGTTATGTCTGTACAAATATAGTAATAGCAATTAAAAAGTCTCCTAAATTAAAATAGTCTATATGTATGTTATATATAGAGACATATATAATGTTTGTTATTATTCATGTTATTTTGTTTTTGTTTTTTTTCATCAAGACACTCGCAGAGAAACCAGAGGACTCACCTGATGACTCGATCAACTGTCCCTAGAACTCTCTTACCATTCCAATAAATATCTGATATTGATGAGAATGCATTTCCGTGAATGGCATTAGGAAGGCAAATTCTTACGAAAAGGAAATCTAAAGCAAATAGGAATTCCATGAAAGGCTTTTTCAATATATGATAGCGATTAAATACTTCGCGAACAGTGTTGTAATAAAGCAGCACACACACATTACTATATGAACCTATGGATATATATATATGTGTGTGTGTGACGTGGTATTCATAGTTATGGTGTGTGTGTGTGAGTATACACCATGTATATACGCACACATAGTCTGTATTTTATTATGTGTGTTTATATGTATAAATGTATGTGTGTCGATGTTGCATCTAATACCATAAATTCCATTTAACATATATATATAATATATATATATATTATATATTATATATATATATACTATTATATGTATTTATATATATATATATTATATAATGTATATATATCCTATATATATATTATCTATAGTAATATATATATATTATAATTATATTATTGTGTAAAGGGGGGGGGGGAGATCAGATGGTGGTTTTGTCGAATTACTTTGTGCGATTTTTTTATTTTTTAGCGAGTTATTTATTTATTTATTTATTTATATTTTAGAGCAGTTACAGTAGCTCCCTATATTTAGGGAAATCACCCATAAATCATGTTCGGATCAGTGTTTAAATGACAAAAATATTCGCAACAGTGCCAAGTGTCTCTCTGCTACGTTACTTACTCCTAAAGTACATAGGATTTTGAATAATTGATGAGAAGGATGCTCGTCAGTCAGTGTATAAAGAAATTCCCTCTTATTTTTGTTAAACATGATGAACTACTACTTTCATCACGCCTAGTAACTAAAAGCATGGATTCCGTGTTTCACGATCCCCCCCCCTTTTCTGTTGTGTATGTTATGTACTGTCTCTTTTTTTCCCTTTCTTTTTCTCACTCTCTCTTTTCAAATCTTCACTCCCTCATCCTTCCCTCTTTTCTCTTCTTCATGCCTCCCCCCTATCTCTATCCCTTTCTTCCCTCCTCCCTATCTTTTTATTCTCTCTCTCTCTCCTTAACCGCTCTCCCCTCCCTCTCTCATTCGCCTCCTTCCACTCCCGCCTTCTTAAGTTTCTCTCTCTTTTCCCTCCTCTCTCTCGTTCTCACTTCCTACTCTCTCTTTCTCTCTTTTTTTCCCTCACTCTATTCACACACTCATCACCTTATTCACCAGTAACCCACCCCCCACCCCCACACACGCACGCACTACAGACATAATGCAACAGAACTAAGAAAAAGCGGTTAATTTGCCTTGATTTTTGTACTAATATGCAGTTTCATTTGAACTACCTAACAGATTGTTTACAGTAATGCAACAAACACATTATGATTATATTCCACACACAAAATCTACATTGATGTTTATAACACATTACTTACATAATTGTAGGAAAAGTGATTATTTAATTATATATATATATATATATATATATATATATATATATATATATATATATATACATACATACATGCATGCATATATATATATATATATATATATATATATATATATGCATATATATACACGCACACACATACACATCATTTCACACACATAAATACACACACAGACATGCACACACACACATATATATGTTTTTGTTTTTTTTTAATGGTAGGTTCATGTTTGAGCCGCCGTGGGTCACAGCATGATACGTAATTTTCATGATGTGATGCTCTTGGAGTGAGTACGTGGTAGGGTCCCCAGTTCCTTTCCACGGAGAGTGCCGGTGTTACCTTTTAGGTAATCATTCTCTAGATTTTATCCGGGCTTAGGACCAGCACTGACTTGGGCTGGCTTGGCCACCCATTGGCTAGGTAGGCAATCGAGGTGAAGTCCCTTGCCCAAGGGAACAACGCGCCTGGCCGATGACTCGAAACCCTCGAACTCAGACTGCCGTCGTGCGAGTCATAAGTCCGATGCTCTAACCACTCGGCCACCGCGGCCTTATATATATATATGTATATGTATGTATATATATATATATATATATATATATATATATGTATGTTTATATAAATATTCATATATATATATATATATATATATATATATATATATATATGTATATATATATTCATATACATACATATGCATGCACACATACATCTTTGCACACACACACACACACACACACACACACACACACATTTCTATAAACATATATTCAGAAAATTTGAATGTAAGTGAAATTAATGAAGAAAAAAAAACTTGTATTTCAACGCGATACTTCATTTAGAGCAAATTGCTGATACATCCTCTTTCTTTTCCTCTGAAACATAAATGTAATCAAGTGACTGAAGATTTGCCGATAAACATATTTTAAATAGAGAATATATAGTAAAAATGTTTTCACAGGTGGCACTGAAGCAGGAACCTTTAAAAAAAGTTCTTATTTCCAAAGGTTTTAAGACACTGATGGAACTATATAAGCCCTCGTGGACGATTTCTCATCACTGGTCCTATCCCTACTTGGTGAGTGATTAATCTCATACTCGTGTCCCTCTCTATATCCTGTTATTGATTTACAGTATAATTATTTTAACAATTTTATATAATATAAAAAATGTTCTTCTATTGGATTATCTTTATCTCACACTTATTATAATCCACCTTTAGTTATTCTGTTTCTTCAATTCAACCTAAGATTATTTCCATGGCGTGCTGTTTCCCCATTCATCACTGTATATTTTCAGTGACTGACAGATTCATATACTTCATCAGTTGATTTGTTCATTTTCTTTCTAGATCACACCATGTTCATTTGGCTGATGCTCTCCTGCCTCTTAGGCTTCTCCCTAGCTGAGGGTCAGGTATGGACACACTGTTGAATGCTTCTTGCTTTTTCTTCCACATGTCTTGTTAAAAGAGGTCAGATTCTTTAATATTCATTGAAAACCTTATTTTTCATGTGAAATAGCATCACTATTACAAAACATGGCCGTTTCTTTTACTAGGATTACCAAGTATGTTACAAGGGAAGCAGTGTCGCTGAAAACAAATGCATGAATGTGGATGTAGACCGCCTTGCCATGAAGGTTCATTTCCACATGCCTGAATCCGACGATTTCGATGATGTGGAGACTCTGGAGGATTATAGTGTCGTAAGTAATCTTGTCTACGTCAGTGTTTTCTTACAATGACAGCACATAATAATTTTTTCCATAAGTTAAACAGTTTAGACTCATTTTATGATAAGGAGAGGAGATAAACATATATATTTAAAAGTTTATGCACTTCGTAGGGTCTAGCAGCATCCCGAGTGGTATCTCAGGAGGCGTGTTACGTGAGGCGACTCGTTAAATCTTTCGAGCAACAAGTAGCCTTCATCAAAGGCCATCAGGATGATGGCATGAGGGTTGAGTCTGACGTCAGAGTTTCCGCTGTTTCCCTCGACAATCCTGAGGAAGAGATCGGTTCTGATCTTGCCAACTTCTGCGGCGACCTTCCCGTTTACAAACTGGTGAGTGAGGAACAGACTGACAGTGTGCAAGACCGTCGTCAAGTGAGCGTGACCTTCACCCGCTGCGTCTTGCTGTGTTTCATTCCCACCTGCTTCACCACCACGCTCACGCTCCCCACTGGCGGCACCATCACCTTCGGCTGGCTCTTCTTTGGCTAAAATGACTGTTTAAGGAACACTGTTCACCTAATTTAAGCAATGTCTCTTTTACTTGTCTTGATGTACACTCACTTTTGATTAAATATTACTGAATTTCAACGTATCTTTCATGTACATTTCATATAGAAATCTTGGTACTCGCGTATATAGATCTACATGCGCGCTTGTGTATATATTGAGATAAGCACTGCTGCATTATGAACTGATAACGAGCTTGTCTTCTTGTTATGTGATTTTTATTTTCATTAGTATATAGACATAACGCGCGTATATATTGAGAAACACTACTGCAGTTTGAATTGATAACGAATGTGTTTTCTTGTTATAGTGATTTTTTAAATATTCATTTGTCATTTTTGACATTCCCTGCAATACACAGTATATCCACTTGCAACTATATGAATATTTACAAACATATAAACATTCTCACGCGCACACACAAAATACATACATACACCAAGGGGTCAAAATTCACCTAATGGTAAACAGAAGGTAGCTCACCTACCGACAAAAAAGAACTGAAAGAACAAAAAAATGAGTAATATCAATGAATAGATAACTAGATAAGATAAAACTAAACCCTCTAAACCCCTGGAGTACAAATGTCGTTACAGTTAAATGAGTTTTTAACAAAATAATGCAAGTGAAATCTTTTGCATGAGTAAACAGAAACCACTAACTTTTCGTTGGTGAATGAAACAAGAAACGAAAAGGTCTGCTACTCCGAATAACAAAAAAAAAAAAAAAAAAAAAAAAAAAAAATCTTACTAATTGATAGTAGCACCACTCAACTTCCTCCTACGCGCCTGTAAACAAAGTTCTTCAATTTGGCTGTAAAATGTTTGTTTGCGTGTGATTGTAAACACTGGCTATGTACCTTGTATGTAGACAGGGAAAAAATAAGAATTTGTAGACATGCAAAATTTATAGACAGCAGTGCCTCCACGTCAAAAGTTCTCTTCCCCCAAACCATTACCTGAATGACCTTAGATCAAAATGATATCAATGTGTGTGGTGGGAATGGTCTATGTGAGTGTTTACATGTAATTATGCATGAATATCTATTCACCTTGTTGTGTGTGTGCGTGCGTGCGTGCGCGCCGTAATATATAAACACATACGCACACTCTTATATATACATTTATATTTTACACACTACCGCAAAAACATACTCACACAAAATAGAAATACATGTTTATCAGAATATACATATAGGAATGTGTGTGTGTGTGTGTATAGATGTATGTGTGCATGTATATGTATGTACATTAATATATATACACATACATAAATATATATTTATCAATATATTTCTATGTATATATAAATGCATATATATATACATATATATATGTATATATATGTATATATATACATATATATAATAATATATATATTATGTATATATATATATATAAATATATATTATATATATTATATATATATATATATATATATATATATATATATATATATATATATATATATGTGTGTGTGTGTGTGTGTGTGTGTGTGTGTGTGTGTGTGTGTGTGTGTGTTAAGTTAAGTTAAAAACTTTTGTTAAAGGTTCCTACTACAGCACCACCTGTGAAAACTTTTTTACTATATATTCTCTACTTAAAATCTGATTAAGGGCAAATATTCAATGTCACTTGATTACCTGTATTTCAGAGGCAAAGAAAGGAAAATGCATCGGCAATTCGCTCTAAATGATATGTCGTATTGAAATATAAGATTTTTTCTGCACTGATTTCAATTCCGTTCAAGGTTTCTGAACATATGTTTATAGGAATGTGTGTGTGTGTGTGTGTGTGTGTGTGTGTGTGTGTGTGTGGTGTGTGTGTGTGTGTGAGTGCGTGTGTGTGTGTATAGATGTATATGTGCATCTATATGTATGTATATCAATATATCAATATATATCAATATATATATATATATATATATATATATATATATATATTTATAAATGAATATATTTATGTATATACACTATGACAATCCCATTTGTTGTACAGTGCAGTACAATGTAGGTTGATAGTATATGTAAGAAAACAAGTCAAGATGTCTAAGGGAAGCAGCCGTATAATTACAACAAGTAATGAAAGTAGCTTTTATTATGGCTTATAAATTAGTATCAACTTTTTTCGTAAAGTTTGCAGCTTTTATTTTCTTGAATAATGAATTATTATTATATATTTTGTTATTTTGTTATTGTATAGTATTCTTTATTATCTATATATTATATGCATTATCCAGGTATAATGAATTGTTGATCATATTCAATATAGTGCTTTTTTATTACAATTAGATCTTTCTCATTTAACGTTTCTTAGTAATCTTAGGTTATCATAGAATTAATCACATAGATTATCTTCTCGCTGTAGGTTTATTTAGATTGAGCAATATTCCACAAGTTTAATTATTTACACACACACACATATATGTGTGTGTGTGTGTATGCGAAATGATGTGTATGTGTATGCATGTATGTTTATGTATATACACACCGACCTATATATATATATATATATATAATTAATATATATATTATATATATATATATATAAGATATATATATACATATATTCAAATGATCGCTTTTCCTAAAATAATGTGAGTGCGTGCATGTGTGTGATGGGGGGGGGGGGGACGGGTGACTAAATAAGTGAGTGTGTGTGAGAGATAGAGTGAGGAAAAAAAGTTAGTAGAGAGAGAGAGTGGGAAGGGGCGAAAACAGAGAACGGTAATGAGAGAAAGGGAATAAAAGATCTAATTCAGTGGTAAACTACCTCGCCATCTACCTGGCCTTGTAGCAGTACACATGCAGATATAAAAATATATAAATTAATATATATGTGTCATATATACATATAATTAATATATATATATATATATATTATAGATATATAGTATATGACACACACACACGCACACAATGTATATCTTTTAGATAGATGGAATTACACACACAAGACACACACACAACACACACTACACATAAATTATATCATTATATAGTCAGAAGACATCACAAACACATATACATATCATATATATTTATAATATACAAGTATGAAAAAACTATACATAAATAAACACAACAAACAACTCACACACATAACAAGCACACAATACACACACAAACAATATACACACAAACACACACACATATATGTGTTTGTGTGTGTATGGAATGATGGTATGTATGTGCATGTATGT
>NC_051421.1:7992977-8002553 GCF_015228065.2 Penaeus monodon | reverse complement strand
GAACATATTATGTATACCCATATATATATCGCGCGTTCGCCCCTAATGTGTGTGTCGCGGCAGTTCATGTATTAGGTTATTAGGTTTATAGGCTAAATTATTATTATTTGCTCCTAAAAAGAGGAGAATAAAAAACTCGTAATAGGCAACTCTTCTGTAAACACGGGTTTTTCACACACCAGAGACCTCAGTGCCCAGATAAAGTCATCTAAGTAATGTTGTATCTGTAGCGCTCTGTCGATTCGCTTGCAAACTTTTTACTTATTCACTTTGACTTTATTGCAACCAAAGACCATGGGAAAACGGTCTGGCAAGAAACAGGAGGTTTTTGAAATAACCTTGAAGTAGCCCCAGTCATAGAAAAAACGGCGGTAATACTCTCGTAAGAAATGAGAGGGGACCTCCACAACAGGGGATCACCTTGACGTGGTGTGGAGGCTTCGTGTTTCATACTATTACAGAAAGTGAACCGATCTAATATGGGTAAGTGTTAGATTATTAATCTCGACTTGTAACTAGCAAATTATGTTGTTCTTTTACTTTTACGGAGGTAACTTTATTTTTATGGACGTCCTTCGAATGCGCACAGAGGCGCGAATATTCAGACGCGTTTTTCTCGAAACTATGTTTTTTCACACTTCTCAGCCTTAAATCTCCGCCGCTATTTCACCGATTTACAGGGGGTTTTTCGGCGTTCCTCTAAAACCGGGTGCAATTTTTATTTATCTTTTTATTTTTATTTTTCGGAAGTTTTGTAGAATGGACGACGTACTGAGGGTGTGGCTATCTTACCGATTTTGGTTTTATTTTTTTTCTCTCAAAAGTATGGGGAAAATTAAGAAATCAGTGTGCACTCCGGTGTTGGATATGTAAGTAGGTATATATGATTTTTTTTTTTTTCAAGATCGCAGCTCTTGCATTTTAATGAATAAGAGGCGTTTTTTCGTTTTTATTTTTTGCGCTTTATTTATTTTCCGATCACAACGAAAATTTACAAGATACCTAGTTAGATGTACCTGATATGAGAAAAAAAGAGAGAGATCGATTCATAATTAACGGAGATAGCGATTAGGGGGGACCTTAAATTGAGCATATTTCCCCAAGTTTAATTATTTCCATTGATTATATTACACCAAAACAATCATCCAATATTCTACAAAGTAAAATATGCTATTAATGATTATAAATTTTATGCATTATCCAGTTTTTAATGAATTGTTGATTATTTCAATATAGTGCTTTTTTATTACAATTAGTTCTTTCTCATTCAACGTTTCTTAGTAATCTTAGGTTATCATAGAATTAATTATATAGATTATCTTCCACGTGAGCAAAATTCCACAAGTTTAATTATTTCCATTCATTATATTACACACAATACAATCTTCAATATTCTACAAAATGAAAATATACTATTAATGACATATATAATTTCTTTGGAATTCTGAAGGCGATTTATCACTTATTTTCTAGAAAACCGGATTACCGCCCCAAAAAAAAATAATAACCCATAATTTAAAATCACTTATTTCCTTGATTTTCCACCCCGTACCCTAACACATAAATAGAAAAGGATATACTTCTCCAGTATACTTGAGAAGCAACGATAATTTTCCAGATTTTCAAAAACGAAAATTTCAAAGTTACCCACCGTTCCCCGAATCCCTGGGAGTGAATAAAACAATGGCCGTTCATCAAAATCACGTTTTCAGTCCATGTCGCCCCCAGTAGCTGCTCCCCCCCCACTTGGGAACATGGGTTCCGAATATCTATCGACGCACATAGACACATTTTCGAACGCGTTTTTTTTTTTAAAAATTTGGTACGAAAGGGCCGGAAATTTGGGAGATTGTAATCACCCCCAGACGTCAAACTTTAGATTTTTTTAAAGTAATTAGTTAAAATTTCAGGCCTGGAGAGGCTCTGAAATTACATCGCCCCCCCTTTTGATGGTTCTACCTGGAGATGAAAAGGCTGAAGTGAAACGCCCATTCAGTAATCGTGATTGGAGGTTGTTTTCCCCGGGAAAGGGCCCCAGGGATTGGGTCAATAAAGATCGGGACGGAGGCCCCACCATCAGTTTAAAAACTGAACTTCTTGATTGCATTATGTTTCCCGGTAACCTCGGTAGTACCATATCTAGTTGGCTTGGCTATTTGGGCCCAAAGTTTGATATCTTTTCACACATCACAACACACACACAAAAGTACAACACAAAAACAAACATACACAACAAAACACACACACACCCCCCACACACACACACGCACCCCCAATAAACACACAACCACACAAACCACCATATGGTGTGTGCGAAAGGATGTGTACGTGTGTGTGTATGTTTATGTATATATACATGGATATATATATAATATATTTTAAAAAATAATTTTAATTATATATAATTATATATATATATAATTTTTAAAGATCTTTTTTCCAAAAATAATGTAGTGCGTGCATGTGTGATGGGGGGGGGGGTACGGGGAAAAGAAAGTGAGTGTGTGGAGGTAGAGTGAGGAAAAGAAGGAAAGGATAGAGAGGGCATAAAAAAGAGAGAAAAGAGGGCGAGAGATGAGGGGAAAGGGGAAAAAAAGATAGGGGGAGGAAGAAAGGAAAGGGGGGGGGGGAGGTTTGAAGAAGAGATAGGAGGGAAGGAGTGGGGTGGGGGGAAATGAAAGAGAGGAAAGGAAGAAGAGAGAAAAAAGGGAGAGAACGGGGAAAAAATCGTGAAAAAAGAAACAAAGCTTTTAGTACCAGACGTGATGAAGAGAGTAGTGTCATATTTAAAAGTTTTAAAAAAAGGGGGAGGGAATTTGTTTTAGACACGCGAAACATCCTTCTCATAGTTGTTCGAAAAATCCCATATTTAAAATATTTTAAATTGTGCACGAGAGACACTTTGGGATTATTGCGAATACTTTTTTCACTTAACATGATCCGACATGATTTTTGTGATTCGCAACTGCCTTATTTACTTGGTCAGGTAGAACGTTCGGCAAAACCACCCCCTGAATGATCCCCATTATAATTTTATTAAATATTAATTTTTAAAAAATTTTATATTTAAATAATGATTTTATAATATAAAATATATAATATATATATATTATATATAATGTATTGTTATATATATATGTATACCCTTTTTAAAATATATATGTGGCGTGTCGTGTGTGTGTGTGTGTGGTGTGTTTGGGGTGTGTGTGTGGGGGTGGTGTGTGTTGTATTGTAAATTGGATTTTACGTCGTACATATTCCACACTATAAAAAATGTGAGTATACATGATAATATATATACCACACATCACTATGATAAACACAACAACACACGCCACACACACACCCGCACACACAAAAACACACACACCACACACACCCCAAGCACACACGCACACACACACCCACACACACACACACACAACAAACACAACAAAAACATTTTAAAATTATAATATTATATATAATATATAAAATTAATATATATATGTATATCCACATGGCGTATGTGGGGTGCGCTCTATTCACGTTCAGAAGATTAATAGTGTAGATAATGAAAAACCCTTTTCAGGGAAATTTCCTATTTGTTTTAGAATTTTTTTTCAAAAAATTTTGCCTTCCTGATGTCATTTCAAAAGTGCATTCTCGAAGTTTTAGATTATTTTGGGATGTTGAGGAGTTCAAGGGACAGTAAAACGATCTCATGTGAGCCTCTGGTTCTCTGAAAGATAACTTGAAAAAAAAAGAAAAAAGAAAAAATATAACATACATTTATATGCATTTAAATAATGTAAAAAAAACCATTATAATTTGAAGACTTTTTTTCTATTGATTACTATATTACAATAACCATTTTGAGGTCGTAATCTGGCAGTGGCTCTGGCGTGTGTGTGGCACGCCCCAAACCCAAATGGGAGACAGCTGGGGCTTTCCCTGCTGAAGGCGGGGACTTCAGCCCTTTTTGCCTCGCCCCGTCCCCAACCCCAACCCACCCCCAACCCAGATACTCGACGCAGTCCCAAAGGGAGCTATCGCATACGGGAGTAATTTTGTTATCACAATTCATTTGAGCATAATGTTTTTTTGGTGTTTTTTCATATTCGTTTTTTACCATTCCCTATCCCCATTCTATTATGATTTTTCAAAAAGTTTCTTTGACAAACACTAGGATGGTGTGTTCCAAGAACGGCAGAACGGAGAGTAAAACCCTGCCCTTCCAAGTTAACCTGACGGAAGCAGCTCCGGAATTTCAGCATCACAGGCCAAACGTGATGGATTTTGTCCCTTCGCCGTCCAATCTTTTCCTTAACGTATCAGGTAAAATAAAATAAAAGAATGTGGATCAGATTAGCTTATGGCTTTAAAATTATTAATCTTTAACTTATAAGTTTAACAAGGGAAAATTAAAATATTTTTCGTTTTTTTTGGTTTAAAGCACAACGCATACTGATTTACAAAATGTTTTTTTACAGAGTGTGCTCCCCGGGTTTCGGTTTTGGAAAAACGCTCGTGCCAACGCGACTACAGGGTAATTTTTCCGGTGGGAAAAGCTCCAGCACAGATTTTTTGGGTAAGTTGGAGCGGTAGAAAAGTTTTTCCCCCGAACCCAGATCAACTGGAAAACCCTTTGGGCCTCAGAACATCCCCAGCTACCCCGCAAGAGGGTCAGACGTTTTAAAACTGTAAGCAACTTGGACAGAAATTTAATTGAAGGATGTTCACAGTGCCGGTTTCAGGAAGGTTTTGCGAGAGTCGGGAAAAAACCTGTTTCCAACGTAAAGGGTACAGAAACAGTCCATCCAGGTATAAGAATGCTTGATCTTCCAACATGATAAAAATCGTTTCATTAAAGAGAGAAAAAATAAAAAAATTTTTTATCTTTGACCATTACCATAAATATAGTATGTGAATTTTTTATATATCTAACTTTGTTCCTTCACTAAAAACCCCAAAAAACAAGGAAATTCTACTTATGGATTTCACAGAATAAAATCCCTACATGCATGATATACACCCAATTTTATCAGACGACATGTGGCCGAGAATTTCAGCGACAAAAAAAGCAAGCGTCAAAACAACAAAACCGCACATGGGGAAGAAACCCGCCCGGGGGAACCCAAAAACCGACAGCACGCTTTTCACCCAAACCACGTAGAAGTTGACAGAGAAAAAAAAAATTTCCAAATAAGATTTTTTCTGTCTGGAAATACAACACAAATAAGTCCAGAAAAAAAGGCGAAGGGGAAGTGTGCGCTGATGGAAGCCCCCCCACAGAGGAAAGCAAGTTGGGTGGCCCCGGACAACACTCTTCGCTTCCCCTTCTCTCTCTCTTCTCTCTCTCTTCTCATTTTATTACCCACGGGGTAGTCAGTAGCCTGCGACCCGAACAAAAGGGAAAGGAAATTATATCCCTTTTTGGTAAGTATTCTCCTGGGAGAAATCCACTTTTTTTGTTTTAGAATTATTTTCCATTTTCCTTTTAGTTATTTTTAATAAACGGAAAATGTTAGAAAGGGAAAAATAGAATTCAGGAAATTTCTTTAGCAAATGGCCCCAAAAACGTGTTTTTCTTTGGGCATAAATTAAGTGGTTTTAAAAGAGTTTTATGATTGAGGTAAATAATTTCATAAATATAGAATCGTAGTTTCAGTAAATACATTCGTGCTCGTTTTACATACATGCGAAAAAAATTCCTTACATAGTAACCTTTTACACGCAGACGCACAATACAGTACGTGCAACATAACCTTACCAAAAGTACGTGCCACTAAACAAACATTCATCCCGGGACACAAAAATATGCTAATACATGTATAATGATATGCAGTATTGATCCACCCATGTTTTCAAGACTTTTACCCCAAAAAGTCTTGAAATATGAAGGGCCAATCAATTTGAAGAGGTGAAAAATACCGAATTTTGACCCCTTTTACAAATGAACATGGCGGTGCGGCCGTAGATTGTAATTAATTCTACTTTGGGGTTTACATTTACAATTTAATTAACCGCGACATTCCGTCGATACAGTTACATATATACACATAGTGAATTATGCAATTATAAGTGGTATAAACATCGACAAACACACAGTATGTGTGTGCGTCATTTTTCAAAACGTGATGGTAAATAAGGAAAAAAAGAAAATGAGAAAATCAATAGTAACATTTATATTTAATGCATATGAAGTTCGCAAAATTTAGCGTTTGGCCCTATTTTGGGGCGAAGAGAGAAAGAATACTAAAATTGTGTGCGTGGTGGTGTGTGGTCTGTACATTTTTTATATTATATATTAATATATATATATTTTTTAAAAAATTTAATAATATATGAATATATATAATATTATATTTTAATATGAAAATATAAAATATATTATATATTTTTATTTATAATTATATATATGGAAATATGTATAATCCCAAATATATTTTTTGTATATTAACAGACCCACAACACCCACACCCAACCACACACACACACCCACACCCACACACACCACACATATATTATATATAATATATAAATATATATATAATATATATAGTGCAACACACAAACAACACACACACGGCATATAGACTTATCAATAGTTTTCCATGCAGAATAGAAATGCTATGTACCTCTTTTTCCCGTAGATATATAGTTGATCTTTTGGGCCCAATCAAGGTCATTTGGGCAGTGGTTTGGGGGAAACAAAAAAAAAAACCCGACGTGGAAGCATTTTCATAAAGTCTTTGTTTTTGACCTTTCCTACTTGCATTAAGAAAGGGCGCATTTTTTTTTCAAAAATAGTTTGGTAATGTCCAATAGTAAAAAACCCCCGTGAAAAAAATATATCAATTTTGTGTGTTTATTTTGGTCTATGCAATATAGCACAAAAAGTGTAAAATTATATATGAAGATGCACAAAGACACATAAATGGTGTGTGTTTTCGGGGCTTGCTCACACCCCAGCTGATATGGATAATTAATATCAATGGATAAAATAAAAATTATAAAAAGAGAAGTACTATTAAAATCAGTAACCAAAAAACCGCAAGTGGAAATAACATAGCACAGAGTTACGAATAACGTCATTCTTAAGACGTAAAATAAAAAACAAAACAAAAACATACTGTACCATATTTTATGCAAAAAAATAAATGCATAAAGTATACGTACTATGTGCACACACACACAACGTTTAGTGTATATATAGAATGATATAGTTTACACATCATATATAATATATAAATTAATATACGTGGTGTGGTGTGTGTACCACCACACACACACACACACACAACACACACCAACACACACACACACCACACACACACACACACACACACCATATATAATGTATAAAATATATATATATATATATATATGAAATATATATATTATAATATATATATATATATATATATGTAGGAAATGATATATGTTATATATGTATATAGGTATTATATATGTGTTACATATAATATATAATATATATATATAATATTATATATATATATATAAATATATATATAGCATATAAAATTATATAAATATATATATATATATATATATATATACCACACAACAGTATATATTGCACACAACACACACACACACAACACACACACACCACACACACAACACACATATATATATAGTATATAATATTATATAATATATATATATATAATATATATATATATATATATATATATAAAACATGTATATTTGTGTATATATATATATACTAATTTATTGCACACACACACACACACACACCCACAAACCACACACATGAATATATATTACCATAAAATGTCTGATAAAAAAAAAAAAAAAAAAAAAAAAAAAAATATATATATTATTTTAAAATATATATATATTTTATAATATATATATATTATATTAATATATAGATAGATAATAGATAGATATGTATATTTTCATTAAAAGGGGAAAACCATATTGCATTTTGTGTAACCATTTTGTAATACTTGGTGCATAAATTATACTCACTGTTCTTTTCAAGAAACTTATATAGGCCTTATCTTCTATGAGGACAAATCTATATATGGTTGAAATAATTCCACTCTATACTTTAATTTTGGTTTACTAATACAGTACATTATATATATATATATATATATATATATATAAATATATATATATTTTTTTTTTTTTTTTTTTTTTTTATTATTATTGTTATTATTATTTTATATTTTTTTTTTTTTTTTTTTTTTATTCCAGAGTGACAGACCTTTTTCTTTTTTGTTTGATTCACCAACGAGAAGTTAGTGGTTTCTGTTTACCCATTAAATTGATTTTACGTTAATGGTATTGCATTTGTACACCAGTGGTTCGGGGGTTTACTTTTATCTTATCTAGTGATCTGTTATATAATCATCACGCATTTCTTGTTCTTTCAGTTCTATTGCTTTCATTGTAGGTGAGCTACCTTTTGTTTACCTTTGGGTGAATTTTGAACACTTGGTATTTGTGTGTGTGTGTGTGAGGAGTGTTTGCATATGTGCGAATACTTGCAAGTATGTATGTATGTAGTATATAGGATGAAACGTCAAAATGGACAAATGAAAATAAAAAAACAGTATAACAAGGAAACACGTTCGTTATCGATTCATAGTGCAGCAGTGTATGTCCCATTATATAGACGCGTGCGCTTATATATCTATATACAAAAGTGTCAATGTTTCCTATATATAATGTACATGAAAGACACGTTGAAATGCAGTGATTTTTAATCAAAAGTGAGTGTACATCATCGAGACAGTTCAAAGAGACGTCTGTTTGGCCAAAGTGGAAGGTAAACAGTCATATTAGCCGAAGAAGAGCCAGCCGAAGGTGATGGTGCCGCCAGTGGGGAGCGTGAGCGTGGTGGTAAAGCAAGTGGGAATGAAACACAGCAGGACGCAGCGGGTGAAGGTTACGCTCACTTGACGACGGTCTTGCACACTCTCATTTTGTTCCTCACTCACCAGTTTGTAAACGGGAAGGTCGCCACAGAAATTGGCAAGATCGGAACCGATCTCTTCCTCAGGATTGTCGAGGGAAACAGCGGAAACTCTGACGTCAGACTCAACCCTCATGCCATCATCCTGATGGCCTTTGATGAAAGCTACTTGTTGCTCGAAAGATTTAACGAGTCGCCTCACGTAACACACCTCCTGGGATACCACTCGGGATGCTGCTAGACCCTGCGAGGTACATCAACTTTTACATATTTGTGATTATCTCCTCAATTCATTAAACATTGAATCTAAATAGTTGAACAAGCTGAAATGTTTTTTTTATGTACTATCAATTCAACAAAACAACGTAAAACATTGAGAACAAATGTATTTTAGTTCATCATGGTATTCAGTGATGATTTGACAAGTATTACTTACCACACTATAATCCTCCAGAGTCTCCACGTCGTCGAAATCGTCGGATTCGGGCATGTGGAAGTGAACCTTCATGGCAAGGCGGTCCACATCTACCTTCATGCATTTGTTTTCAGCAGCACTTCTTCCCTTGTAACATACTTGGTAATCCTAACAAGAGAAACGATGATATTTTGTAATGTTAATGTTT
>NC_051421.1:7955477-7985477 GCF_015228065.2 Penaeus monodon | reverse complement strand
GGTCTTTTTTTCACCTTAATTAACTAACTTCCCTTTCCTTTTTGGCCAATTACCTTGCCCAGTATCGGACCAGAACGCCAGACAAGTTGGGAAGTATGTCATTTTCATAAGGATACACGTGAAATAACTGCGGCCGCGTAGAAGTTCAGATAGCTAGGAGGCCGACATTGACTAACCGCGACACGCACATGATATATAGATATACACACATGGATGTATATATTCACACATTCATATAGTACGTATAAACATTTACACATTTAATATGTATGTTTTGACGATGTTATGATAAAGAGAATAATGAAAATTAATAAATCATATAAATTTACCATTACATCTTATTTATAGTTCTCAAAATGAACCGTTTGTGCACATTTCTGTGGAGGAAGTAAGGGAGAAAGAATATATATATAATAGATATATATATATATATATAGATATATTATATATATATATACAATATATTATCATTATATATATATATATTATTATATATATATAATATATATCTATATATATATAATATATATATATATATATATATAACCAACACAAACGCACCGATCATATATAGACAGATTGAATATATACTTCATACCATTTTCCCCCACATATATATATTTCATATCATTTTTGGTTACTCTAAAATCATTCAAGCAATAGCTTGGGGAACGAGAACTTTTGACGTGAAGGCACTGATGTCCTATAAATTTTGTTTTGCCCTGATTAATATACATGACACATTTTCCCTTTGAAGATGTTTTGGCTTATGTCCACACACGAACAAACACACCCACAACAAATACATACCAAATCTGTTGTTCTATATGTTGGTCTATATGATATTGCTACACACATTTCCCGTATATGTATATGTATATTACATATGCATAACAAACATACATCATAGGTAATGTGTTGGTGTTTTTTTTCAGCGTATGATGTTACCACACCATAGTTAATGTCTCGATTTTAGGGGCGAGAAAAAGCATATCATTTTTTGTAGATCTTAGCCGCATGGCCTCGTTTTAATGTCCCTTACTATTTCAACAGGGACAGAGTTCAGGCTAACAATAATTATACAAATAAAGCAATAGAATAGTTTTTATATATATATTAGTAATGAATAAAGGATACAATCTATGAAGAGAAAGATAATTATTTATGAAAATCATTAATCAAATTGATTAGTCCCACATGTGGAGATACAGTATTAGCAGTTCATTGTATTTACAAAAGAACGTAATTCAGAAGACGTAAAATTGAAAAATACTACAGTATATGTATGTATATATGATCATATATGCATAAAGAATTACACACACATGTTTATGTGTATATATAATGATATATTGTATACTGATAACAAATATATATATAGATATATATATAATAGATAGATATATCAAACACACACACACACACACACACACACACACACACACACACACACACACACACACACTTGTATATAAATACATACACAAACACACACAGGATGTATATATGTGTGTATGTGTGCATTCATGTGTATACACACACATATATACATTCACTGCCGCGATGGTTCAGTGGATAGGGCACAAGACTCCGACCCTCGTGGTTGCGAGTTCAATTCCCCGCCACAGCAGTTGTCTAAAAGGCCTGCTCTCCTAACTATTGGCTCGAGCCTGATCTCACAGCGAGAAAACCGACATTCGCCATTGAGAAGTCAAAACGCAGTGTCTAGGGGAGTCACCACCGTGCCAAAAGTGTCAGCGCGCCCAAACCGCGGTTGATTAGGAAGGGTATCCAATCAGGTAAGGGTGGTACTGCCAAATGATCTCTCAGTAATAAATTGGGAAAGATGCCTAGATCCTGCAGTGGAATATATGCTGTTTATATAAACAAACACATATCAAAACATATACATTTAAAGGAAGACTATATTGCCATTTTGCGGAACGTTTTGGACATTTCAAAGAAATTGTATACAGCGCCTTATTTGTCACTGGGGGTAAATTTTACTGATGATTAAAATAATTGTACTCGGAATGCTGTTATTTTAGGGGTTTTACTAGTTTAGAATTCATGGCTAAATTGAATCATACTGTTCACAGGTGTGTGTAGGATATTGAGTGGCGCTACTATCAATCAGTATGCTTTTTTTCATTATTCTGAAGTGACAGACGTTTTATTTTGATTTGCTACACCAACGAAAAGTTCATTGTTTCTGTTAACTCATGCAGAAGATTTCACTTGCCTTTCTATTGTTAAAAAAAAGGAATTTAACTGTACGGGCATTTCATACGCCCGAGGTTCAGAGTTTTGTTTTATCCTTATCTGTTTATCTATTTATAATTATACTAATTTCTTTGTTATTTTATCAATTCTATTGTCTGGCAGTTTACACTTGGTGTGTTCGCGCGAAGATGTGCTTGTTTTATCTGTATAGGTTTTGCAAGTTGCATTACTCTGTATTGCCGGAACTGACCTATTTGAAAAATAAAAATTAGTATAACAAGAAATCACGCTCGTTATCAGTTCATATTCTCTCAATATATACACAAGCGCGCTTATATGTCTATGTACGCGAGTGCCAACTTTTCTATATGAAATGTATAAGAAAGATACGTTGGAATGTAGTAACCTTTTTATTAAAGGTGGAGTGACTCATCAACGACAAAACATACATTTTTTTGCCTAAATTAGGAGACCAACGTTCCTTAACACATCATTTTAACCAAAGAATAGCCAGCCCGATGAGGTGATGGTGCCCCAGTGCGGAGCGTGAGCGTGGTGGTGAAGCAGGTGGGAATGAACACAGCAAGACCAGCAGACGGGTGAAAGTCACGCTGATTGACGACCGGTCTTGCACACTCTCACTCTTTTTTCACTCACTCAGTTTATAAACGGGAATGTTCAACCACAAAAGTTGGCAGATCCGAACCGATTCTCTTCCTCAGATTTAGAGGGAAACAGCGTTGGCTCTACGTCAGACTCAACCCTCATGCCATCATCCTGATGGCCTTTTATTAGGCTCTTGTTGCTTTCGAAAGATGTTAACGAGTCGCCTCACGTAACAAGCCTCCCTGCGATACCACTCGGGGATGCTGCTAGACCTACAAGTACATCACTTTTAGGTATATGATTTCTCTTCCCTATTTATCATTATTAATAAGTTTATACATTATAGAATAGAAGAAGTTTTTCTTGTCCGCTACGGATTCAGCAAAATCAACAAACGAAAAACATGAGAAAATTTATATTGGCAGTACCTCAATGTACTCAGTGATTAACCTGAACAAGTATACATACCAAGCATAATTCCCCAGAGTTTCAACGTCATCGAAGTCGTCAGATTCTGGCATGTGGAAATGGAACCTTCATGGCAAGGCGGGTCTACATCCACTTTCATGCATTTGTTTTTCAGCGACGCTGCTTCCCTTAACATACTTGGTAATCCTACCAAAAGAAACGGCCATATTTTGTAATAGTGATATTTTCACAATGAGAAATAAGCTTTTCAGGATCATGTAGGTATCTCATCTGCAATCATATAGAAGAACAAGCAGAGAAGCAAATGTCGACAGGGGTGTCCATACCTGAATCCGCAGGAGAAGCCCAAGAGGCAGGACAGTATCAGCCAAGTTAACATGATGAGATCTAGATAAAAGAAAATGGGCTAATCAAGTGATAGGAAAGCTAACAAATCATGAATATATGAATCAGTCCACTGAAAATATACAGATACGAACTGGAGAAACAGTTTTCGCCTGGACATAATCTTAGGTTGAAATGAAGAGACAGAATAACTAAAGGTGGATTATTATATGTGCGAGATAAAAATAATCCAACAGAAGGGCATTTGTTGGTGTTATATAAAATATTTTAAATATTACACTGTTACTCAATATCACGATGTAAAGAGAGAGTCTTGTATGAACTTAATCACTCACCAAGGAGAGATACGACCAGTGGATGGAAATCGTCCTCGGGGCTTATTAGTTCCAGCAGTGTCACAGAACGACCTTTAAAAATTAACAACTGTGTCCAAGTCCCTACTTCAGCATCACCTGTAACAAAACATTCTTACATATATTTTCCATTCAAATATGTTTATCGGCAAATTTCAATTGTCAGTTGATTGAATGGATATTTCAAAGGAAAGAAAGATGCTCAGCAGTTTATTCACGTTTTCTGAACATCCGTTTTTTTGTAGGAATATGTGTGAGTGTGTGTTTGGTGTATGTGTATTTGTGCCTGTGTATATATATGTGTGTGTGTGTGTGTATGTGTGAGTGTGTGTGTGCATATATACATATATAAACATATGTTTATCAATGAATGCTTGCATATATAAATGCATATCCCATTACATGTAGGTGATGTTTTTTTATATAATGTATACATATATTTTTCAAAAATCGCCGAAACCATCCCGACCGGTGGCGATGGCTCGATCATATATTCATAGTTTTCATAAATTAGGTAAAGTTTATATGACATACGCACAAAGGCAGATTTTGTGGTATGTTGAATAGAGAATTAAACTCTTTGTTGCATTACTCTAAACAATATATTGAATAGTAATGCAGTTGCATATTAGTTTTACAGTGCCAAAAATGGAGG
Organism: Penaeus monodon; assembly: GCF_015228065.2. Classification (NCBI taxonomy): domain Eukaryota; kingdom Metazoa; phylum Arthropoda; class Malacostraca; order Decapoda; family Penaeidae; genus Penaeus; species Penaeus monodon. The sequence continues at coordinate 7,980,866 of NC_051421.1, read as the reverse complement.
GCATACTGACCCGCTTGCTATCGAAACAACAGAAACACTGTTTTTCTGAATGTTGGAATATCGTGAGTGCGTGCGTGCGTTGTTAGAGTTAGAGTTAAGAAGAGAAGAGAGAGAGAGGGGGGAGGTGAAGAAGGAGAAGAGGAGGGAGGAGAGAAAGGAGAAGATGAAAAGGAGAGAGAATGGAGGCGAGAGAGAGAGGGGGGGAAGGGAGGAAACGGTATTAAAATGAAAAAAATCAGGGAGAGATAAGGAGGGAAAAGGAACGAGAGAGTGAGGGGGGGGGGAAGGAGAAAATAGACAGAGGGAAGAAAGAGATGGAACAGAGAGACAGAAAGTGACACAACACAAAGGAGAAAATGGGGGAGATAATTCATCAAACAAGAAATCGTATTTTAATTAACTGGGATGAGGGCTTTGTTAAATATAAAGATTAAGAGCCCTAGTATCTCATTTCAATTTTTTTTTTAAAAAAGGGGAGGCATTTTGACTGACGAATCATCCTTCTCATCAATTGTTCGACTACATCCCATCCTAAAGAGTAAAGCCGGTAGCACTCGCACGAAAATACACGTAGCCATTATTGGGAACACTTTTTTCAGTTAACAACGAACTCGACGTGATAAATGTGATTTCCCCATAGTTCACTTGCTCAAAGCTTGCGATGTAACTAAAATCTAAAAGTGCATTTGAAATACAAATGAATCGCCATGAAGTATTAATGTATATATATTATATCTATATATATCAATATATATATATATATCTCTATATAATATGGTATATATATGTATATTCTATCCTATATTATTATATATATATATATATATATATATATATATATAAATTGCAGCCTTCGGACTATACCACCATTCGAATGATTACCATTTTCTATATATATATATATCTATATATAAACATATATGTATCAATATCATAAAAAAAACATATATGTTATCAATATAACATATAAACAATATATGTATCATATACAATAAACTATATTATAATAATATACACACACACACACACACACAACAACACACAGCACACACACACACACACACACATATAATATATATATATATATATATATATATATATAATATTTAAAATACATAGATACAAATACACAGTTTGTGAGAGGGGGGGGGGGATATGTATGTCTTGTACATATGATTAATATGTAGTACATACCACATTGAAAATATGTGTGGGTGTTATATATACGCATAAATATGAACACACCACATATGTGGTGTGTTGTGGTGTGTGTGTGTGTGTGCTGTAATATATTTATATAAAATTAAAGAAATAATAAAATCATGAATAAAGGGAGTGACACACACAAACCACATACAAATACAACAACACACACACACACACACACACACACACACACACACACACTGACCACAAATACAAGCATACCGCACACAACCACACACACGACACAAACACACACACACACAAACACACACACTACACACAACAAACACAACACACACAAACACAACACACAAACACGTAATATACAGTAGCACACACAATGTGGCATATATTTCTACTACAATGTTGTGTGCCTGCTTTAGAGGACTCCTAATTGAAAATTTTATTAACAACCAATCTGTATGAAGCCGTTCGCGGACGTATTGCTCAGCTGTAGATATTAAAAAAAGCCTTTCATGCAATTTCTTTTTCATCTTAGATGTTCTCTTTGAAACAGTTTTCAGAAATGTCATTTCAGAAAATGCATTCTCAGCAAATGTCAGATATATATTGGATGGTAAGAGATTTCGAGGGACAGTTCACCGAACCATCAGGTGAGTCCTCTGGTGCACGGCGAGATGAGTTGAAAAATATATGTGTGTGTGTATTATAACTTTTATAATTTTAGAAGTGTTTCATTGTTATGACCATATTTGTACAGACGTAATCATGTTGAGGATCGTGAGTCTGGCAGTGACTTTGGCCGTGTGCGTGGCACGACCCAACCAATGGGACGACCAGCTAGGGCTCTTCCCTGCTGAAGGCGGGGACTCTCAGCCCATCTTGCCTCGCGCCGTCGCCAACCCTACCACGCCCAACCAGATACTCGACGCAGTGCTCGAAGGAGCTATTACATACATGGAGTAATATTCTGTTATCAAGGTTTCATTGATCATAAGGATTTTTTTGCTGTCATTTCATATTCGTTTTTACTATTTCTTATCATCCATTTCATATACTGATTTTTTCATGTTTTCTTTGACAGAACACTAGGATGGTGTGATTCCAAAAACGTGCAGAACGGAGAGTCAAACCTTCCCTTCCAAGTTAACTCTGACGGAAGCAGCTCCGAGAACTTCAGCATCACTAAAGCCAATGTGACTGGACTCTGCTCCCTTCGCCGCTCCAAATCCGCTTCCTTCAACGTTGATCAGGTAGGAGATCAAATGAAAAGAAAAGTGTTGGAGATAAGCTTATATGCATTAACTTCTTCAACTCATTAAATTCATATTATGTATTTTTAGAGTGTGCTCACCGGTACAGTTGTGGTGGAAAACGCTCGTGCCAACGCCGACTACACGGTAACTTTTGCCGGTGTTGGAGAAGCTCCAGCACAGACTGTTTCTGGTCAAGTCGTAGAGCGTGTGGACAAGCTGTTCGCCGATATCCAGATCAACTTGTTAAACCTTGTGCCTCAGAACATCGCCAGCTACACTGCACGATCGGGTCATGACCTGCTTGAAAGTGCAAGCAATTTGGACGGCAATAATATGAAGGACGTTCACAGTGCCGGCTTCAGGAAGGCTTTGCGAGAGATCGTAGAGAAAACCATGTCTTCCAACGTGAAGGTGCAGATTAACAAGTCCATCCAGGATATGAAGAATGCTTGATCTTCCAACGTGATGATATTGTATATTGTGATTGTACGGATAGAGAAATATAAACTAGTAATCATACAATTTCAATACTTTGGTCAAACCTATCTATCTATATGCCTTTTTTTCTATGTGAAAGTATATATACTTATATATTCTCAGATATTCATCCACATATACATATATATAGAAATCCATCTGTCGTGATTAGATTTGCAATCTGATATGCATGCATGAGCAGCTGCAGCCACAGAATGAATAAAAATGATGAGGCAAAGCACAGTACTTGCACAGGTGCAAGAACCCACTGAGACAACACACCTTCACAGATACACGCTCTACACCGAAACCACCGTAGAAATAGAAAAAAGAGGACAATATAGCTATTTTGAATGTCTAGAAATAAAGCACAATTAGTTGCCCAGAAAGAAACTGCCGCGAAGGTGAAGATGCACAACTGACGGAAACCCGCCACAGACACACGAGACAGAGAATGCAGGCATGGGCTGGTGGGGATCCCATTGTCGCTTTTTTTTTCTTATTTCATTACTAAACTTTGTAACGGACAACAGCTAATAATGATACGAAAAAGTAATGGAAATCATTATAGTTTGTGTACATGTACACTCTCCTGATAAACCACCAGAACTCACCCTTTAATTTGTTTTCCGATATTACTTTATCATTTCCCTTTGAATTTATTTTCATAACGGAAAGTGCTTTACAGAAGTAGAATTTAAACGGAATATCTGGTTCACCATTAAAGGCCCACTCAAGTGGTTTACACTGAGCATAAATGAGTGGTTTAAATGATAGCTGGTAATCGAGTACCATATGTAAATGTGCAAGTAATTTCTATAAGACTGACAATACACACGTATTATTTTCACGTACTACATTCCTTTCGCTCACACCAACGCGTCAAACCCTTATATAGTTCCCTCATTCACAACGCACAAATACACACATAGGTGCAACAATAATGCACTTCACAACTGTATATATACACGTACAGAACACACACACGCATACACGCACGCACACATACATATACACACACATACATACAGCAACACACATGCACATTTACCACACACAGACGTACACCTACGCACAAAACCGATCACATACATGTCACGTACTCATAATGCGAATACATAACACGCATAAAATACGGCACGCATTAACATACAATGCACGCATACATACACGCATGCACATATCCAACACAGACGACCGATACACAAATACATATACTCATATACATATATACACTTACACTGCACATGGCATGCATATACTCTTACACGGCACCGCTACTGAACATCTAATTCAGGGTAAAACTAACCTCGCCATCTCTGGCCTTGTAGCAGTACACATGCAGGTATATAAATATATAAATTAATATAATTTCATTATATATATATATATATATAAAATATATATATATATATATATATATATCTATATATGACTACACAGACACACGCACACATATGTATATACATTTATCTATAGATAGACATTACACACACAACAACCACACACAACAGCACACAGACACACATATATATACATTCTTATACGTACACGAGAGACACACAAACAATTTATATATAATGTATGATATATATATAATATATATATATATATTATACATATATATATATATATATAGAAAGTATAGGATAATATATGTGTTTTGATCCCTTAGTCTGTTCGTATGCATGTATGTGTATCTATCTATCTATTTATCTATCTATCTATCTATCTATCTCTCTATATATATATACATATATATATATATACATATATATATATATATATATATATATATATATATATATATATATATGTATGTATGTATTTATATACACAGACATACATACACATATATATATATATATATATATACATTCAAGGGACACCCCCCCATATTGGGGGGTGGGGCATTTTGCGTAAACGTTTATTTAAAGATTTGGTACTAGATAGATTGTTTTTTTTCAAAGATTTTTATGTACGCTTTTTTGTCTATGAGGACAAATTTACCTATGGTTGAAATAATTGCGCCCAATACTTTTATTTCAGTTGTCTACTAATATAGACTTTTTTTTTTTTTTTTTTTTTTTTTTTACTGACAGACCTTCTTATTTTTTGTTTGATTCACCAACGAGAAGTTAACGGTTTTTGTTTATCCGTGAAAGGAAATTCACTTTATTGTAACAGCATTGTACATATGGCTTTAAAGGTTTACTTTTTTATCTTATCTATAACTCATATCTTGTATTCTTCAATTCCTATGATTTTGTTGTAGGTAAGCTAAATTCTGTTTACCCTGGGTGAATTTTGATCCCTTGGTGTGTATGGTTGGTATTCAGTGATGGCTACAAGTATTTTACCACACCTATAATTCTCTAGAGTTTCAAACGTCGAGTTCGAAATCGTCGGATTCAAGGCATGTGGAAGTGGAACTTTCATGGTAATACGGATACATCTACTTCATGCATCTGTTTTGTAGCGCTGCTTCCTTTAGGTCTGACCCCTGTCTGACCCACTGAAACCCATGAGACGCCTGACCCCAGCGAACACTTCCAGCTCCGCTCCCCAATGTTGTGACGTCTGTGCCCACTGGCACTCGAATATCATTCCCAGCTCGGTGTATCGTGTCTTCATTTTATTTGTGTGTACGCTCTCAATAATATCGAGTCAATCTATGAACATACATAGCATTTTACAATATATATATAGTATATTATATATGTGTAATAATAGTATATATATTATATATATATATATATACATATATATATAGCATATAAATATATATATATCTATATATTATATTAAATATATATATATTATATATATATACCTATTATATCTATATGTTTGTGTGTGTTGTGTGTGTGCGTGTTGTTTGTGTGAGCGTGCATGTTATGTATGCGTATTATGAGTACATTTGTGCTTGTAAATGTTTGTGTTGTTGGCGTAATTACGTATGCGAGTACATGTAAATGTGCATGTGTGTGTGCTTGTACATTATTGGTGTGCTGCGTGTATGCATGCAATGGCTTCTATACGTCGTGTGCGTTTATGTGTGCATGTACGTGTTGTGTATTGTGCGTGTTGGTAAGTGTACGTGTGTGTGGTGTAATGTGTCACGTGCGTGTATATGTGCGTCTGCGTGGGTATCAGTTTACGTAAAAGAATATGTGTTTCATGTCAGTAATTTATGGAAATCAATTTACATATTTACATATAGGGAACTCAATACCATCTCTCATTTAAAACCACTTCTTCTATGCTCGTGTAAACACGATATTTTGGCTTATTATTGCTGAACCATATATTACTTGTAATTTTATTCCTCCCTTTACAGCATTTCCGTTTATGTAAATAAACCAAGGAACTTAACGTACTGATCAAATAATAACATAAAAGGGTGATTTCTGGTGGTTTTCCAGGAAGAGCGTAAATAGAACGAACCATGGAATTTCCCTTTACCTTTTGTTATCGGACGCAGGCCTGCTCATATTCGTTCGCTCGGTAACGAAATAATAATAATAATAACACAACAACAATAAATAGATAAAATAATATAATAATAATAATAATAAAATAATAATAATCATAATAATAATAATAATAATAATAAAAAGCGACAGCGTGTTATCCTGCCACACGTCTGCATTCTCTCTATCTCATGTGCGTCTGTGGCCGGCTTCCTTTCAGTGCGCACGCTTTTTCTGGGGAGCTATTTGTCTTGTATTTCTAGGCACTCAAACGAAATATTCGTAAGTTTTTTTCTTTCTTTCTTTATCTCTTTCTCTTTCTTCGAGCTTCCACGTGGTTCTATGTACAGCGTATTGTCCTTGCAGGTTTATCGTCTCCGTCACTGTTCTTTCACCATGTGGGGTGTTGTGGCTTTGTCCGCGATGTTTTTAATTAGTCCTGTGGCTGTAATTGCTTGTGCCTACATTCAGCGATCACACGACAGATGGATGCATAATCTCTACAACATCCACATACGAGCAAACTCGTACCACAGATGGATATGATTGATCAAAGATAAGTTTATTATGCTAATTTTTTATTTGTCTCGTCTGTACACTCACACGATTTCATCATATTGGAAAGATTAAGCAGTCTTCATATCCTTGGACTATTAATCTGTACCTTCACGTTGGAAGACCATGGTTTTCTCTACGATCTCTCGCAAAGCTTCCTGAGCCGGCACTGTGAACATCATTCATATTTTATTGCCGTCCCAAGTTGCTTGCACTTTCAAGCAGGTCATGACCCGATCGTGCAGTTGTAGCTGGCGATGTTCTGAGGCACAAGGTTTAACAAGTGATCTGGATTCGGCGAACGTTGTCCACGCTCTACACTTGACAGAAACAGTCTTGCTGGAAAGCTTCTCGCAACACCGGCAAAAGTTACCGTGTAGTCGGCGTACACGAGCGTTTTCCCACTACAACTAACCGTGAGCACACTCTGTAAAATACTATGTAATCAGTAATCGTTAGATATTGCAATGTGCTTTACATAAAAACGAAGTATATATTTTTAATTTTCCCTTATTAAGCTTATAAATCATGAGTTAAGTAAAGTTAAATGCCTATAAGGTTTAACTTTATACACTTCTTTTCCTCACCGCTGCAGCGTTGAAAGGAAGCGACTTGAGCGGCGCAGGGAGCAAAGTCCAGGCACGTTTGGCCTTCAGTGATGCTGAAGTTTTCTCGGAGCTGCTTTCCGTCAGAGTTAACTTTGGAAGGGCAGGTTTTGACTCTCGTTTCTGCACGTTTCTTGAATCCAACCATCCTAGTGTTTCTGTCAAAAGAAAGCATTTATGAAAGATCAGATATAGAATATATGATACAGAATGGTAACACAAATATGAAATAACACCAAAAAATCATTATGATCAATTGAATTGGTGGATAACAGGATATTACTCCATGGATGCGATAAGCTCCTTCGCGCACTGCGTCGAGTATCTGGTTGGGCGTGTAGGTTGCGACGCGCGAGGCCCATGGGCTGAGAGTCCCCGCTTCAGCAGGAAGAGCCCTAACTGGTCGTCCCATTGGTTGGGTCGTGCCACAAACCGCCCAGAGCCACTGCCAGACTTACGATCCCAACATGGTTTATGGCTGTACAAATATAGTAATATCATAAAAAAGTCTCCTAAAATTAAAATAGTCTTTATGTATGTATATATAGTACATATATACTGTTATGTATATTCCTGTTAATTTTGTTTGTTTTTTTTCATCAAGAATCTCGAGAGAACCAAGCTCACCTGATGACTCGATCAACTTGTCCCTAGAACTCTCTTACCATCCATATATATCTGATATTTGCTGACATGCCTTTTTCTGAAATGGCATTATCAGGCAATTCTTCCGAAAAGGAAATCTAAAGCAAATAGAAATTCCATGAAATCGGCCTTGAGGGGAAGGGGGTTTTTTTTTTTTTTTTTTTTTTTTTTGAGTTTTTTGGGGGGGGGGGAGGGGGGGGGGGGGTTTTGTTTTTTTTTTTTTTTTTTGTTTTTTTTTTTTTTCATATCTATCTTAAATACTTCGCGACAGTGTAGTAAGAGCGCACACACACAACTATATGAACATATGTATATATATGTGTGTGTGTGCGTGTTTCATATTTATGTGTGGTGTGTGTTTGTGAGTATAAACCTTTATATGACCACACATATTTTATTTTAATATATGTTCGTTTCTATGTTATAAATTTATGTGTGCGTATGTGCATTATATTCCATATATATATAATATATATATATATTATATATATCTATATATATATATAACGATATATATATATATATATATTATATATATATGTTTAAAAAGGGGGGATCATTCAGCATGGTTGTTTTTTGTCGAATACTTTGTGCGATTTTTATTTTAGCGAGTTATTTATTTTATTTATTTATTTATTTTTATAGCAGTAGCTCCTATGTTTAGGAATCACCATATCATGTCGATCTTGTTAAATTACAAAATATTCCGCACAGTGCCAAGTTCTCTCGTGCGACGCTTACTTACTCTTAAGTATAGGAATTTTCCGAAAAATAATTGATGAGAAGGATGCTTCGTCAGTACTCAGAAATTCCCTCTTATTTTTTGTTAAAATATACACTACTATCTCTTCATCACGCTCTAGTAACTAAAGCAATGATTCCTTGTTTCCACGATCCCCCCCCCCCCCTTTTTTCTGTATGGGTATGTCCTGTCCTCTTTTTTTCCTTCCCTTTCTTTTTCTCACTCTCCTCTTTCACATCCTTCCTCCTCACTTCCTTCCCTGTTTCTCTTCTTCATGCTCACCCCTCCTCTTATCCTTTTCTTTCCTCCTCCCAGCTTTTATTCCTCTCTCTTCTCCTACCGCTCTCCCCTCCCTCTCTCTTCGCCTCCTTCCCACTCCCGCCTTTCTTAATGTCTTTCTCTCTCTTCTCCCTCCTCTCTCTCGTTCTCTACTTCCTCTCTCTCTTTCTCTCCTTTTTTTCCTCACTCTATCTCACCACTCCTCACTGTAGTCACCCGTAACCCCCCCCACCCCCCCACACACGCCACGCACTCACAGACATAAGCAACAGCTAAGAAAAAGCAGTCAATTTTGCTTGATTTTGTACTAATATGCAGTTTTCATTGAACTACCTAACATATTGTTTACAGTAATGCAACAAAACATATGATTGATATTCCACACACAAAATCCTACTTTATGTTTATAACATATTACTTACATAATTGAGAGAAGTGATTTATTTAATTATACATATATATATATATATAATAATATATCTATTATATAGATATAATATATATATATATATATATATATCATACCTACTACATGCATGCATATATATAATATATATATATATATATATAATATATATATATATATTATATAATATAAGATATATATATGCATTATATCACGCACACACATACACATCATTTCACACACATAAATTCACACACAGACATGGAGCACACACATATATATGTTTTTGTTTTTTTTTAATGTGAGATTCACGTTTGAGGCCGCCGTGGGTCACAGCATGATACGTATTTCATGATGTGATGCTCTTGAGTGAGTACGTGGTAGGGTTCCCCGTTCCTTTCCACGAGAGTGCCTGTTTTACCTTTTGGTAATCATTCTCTGATTTTTCCGGGCTTAGGCCGCGCACTTACTTGGGGCTGGCTTGCCAACCCCATTGGCTAGGTAGGCAATCGAGTGAAGTCCCTTCCCAAGGGAACACGCCTGCCTTGCCGATGACTCGAAACCCTCGAACTCAGACTGCCGTCGTGCGAGTCATAAGTCCGATGCCTCTACCCACTCGCCCCGCGCCCTTATATATATATGTATATGTATGTGGAATATATAATATATATATATTATATATAATATATATATATTATATATATTTATCTGCATTTATATACATACATAAATATATTAATTTATAATATATGTTTTGTATGTTAATATATATAGATATATATATATATATATATATATATTCATATATATATATATATGTTTATATAAATATTCATATATATATATATATATATATATATATATATATTCATATACATACATAGGCTGCACACATACATCTTTTGCACACACAACACACCACACACACACAACTCACACCCACACACACACACACACACTACAACACACATTTCTATAACAATATATTCAGAAATTTTGATGTAAGTGAAATTACTGAAGAAAAAAAAACTTGTTTTCAACGCGATACTTCATTTAGAGCACATTGTGCTGATTACATCCTCTTTCTTTTCCTCTGAACCATAAATTTAATCAAGTGACTGGATTTGCCGATAAACATATGTTTAAATAGGAATATTAGTAAAAATGTTTTCACAGGTGGCCTGAAGTAGGAACCTTAAAAATGTTCTTATTTCTAAGGTTTTAAGACACTGATGGAACTATATAAGCCTCGTGGACGATTCTCATCACTGGTCCCTATCCCTACTTGGTGAGTGGATTAATCTCATACTCCGGTGTCCCCTCTAATATCCTTTATTGCTTACAGTATAATATTTTAAACATCTTTATATAACATAAAAAAAAAAAAATGTTCTTCTATGATAGTCTTTATCTCACACTTATTATAATCCACCTTAGTTATTCTGTTCTTCAATTCACCTAAGATTATTTCCATGGCGTGCTGTTTCCCATTCATCACTGTGTATTTCAGTGACTGATAGATTCGATATTACTTCATCAGTTGATTTTGTCTATTTTCTTCTATCACACCAGGTTCAGTTGGCTGATGCTCTCCTGCCTCTTAGACTTCTCCCTAGCTGAGGGTCAGGTATGGACACAGCTGTTGACTGCTTCTTGCTTTTTCTTCCACATGTCTTGTTAAAAGAGGTCAGATTTCTTTAATATTCATGGAACCTTATTTTCAGGTGAAATAGCTCACTGTTTACAAAACATGGCGTTTTCTTTACTAGGATTACCAAGTATGTTAAACAGGGAAGCGTCTCGCTGAAAACACATGCTGAATGTGGATGTAACCGCCTTGCATGAGGTTCATTTCCTCCACATGGCCTGACCGACGATTTCGATATGTGGAACTCTGGAGGATTATAGTGTCCGTAAGTTATCTTGTCCTACGTCAGTGTTTTCTTACAATGACAGCACATATAATTTTTTTCCATACGTTAAACAGTTAGAGACTCAGTTTAAAATGATAAGGATAGGAATAAACAATATATTTAAAAGTTTATGCACTTTCGTAGGGTCTAGCAGCAATCCCGAGTGTATCTCTCAGGAGGCGTGTTACGTAGGCGACTCGTTAATCTTTTCGAGCAACAAGTAGCCCTTCATCAAAGGCCAACAATATGGCATGAGGGTTGATCCTGACGTCAAGTTTCCGCTGTTTCCCCTCGACAATCTGAGGGAGCTCGTTCTTTATTCTTGACCAACTTCTGCGGCTACTTCCCCGTTTACAACTGGTGAGTGAGAACAGACTGACAGTGTCCAGACCGTCGTCAAGTCAGCGTCACTTCACGCCGCTGCGTCTTGCTGTGTTTCATTCCACACCTGCGTCACACCACCACGCTCACGCTACCCATGGCGGCACCACACCTTCGGCTGGCTCTTCTTTTGGCTAAAATGACTGTTTAAGAAGGACCTGTTCACGCTAATTTAAGCAATGTCTCTTTTACTTGTCTTGAGTACACTCACTTTTGATTAATTATTTACTGAAAATTTCAACGTATCTTTCATGTACATTCATATAGAAATCTGGTACGCGCGTATATAGATATACATGCGCGCTTGTGTATATATTGAATAGCCTGCTGCATTATGAACTGTCTTGAGCTTGTCTTCTTGGTTATGGATTTTTATTTTCATTAGTTATTAGACCATAACTGCGCGTATATATTGAAAAACCACTACTGCAGTTTTGAATTGATACCGAAAGTGTTTTCTTGTTATAGTGATTTTAAATATGTAATTTGTTCATTTTTTGAACATTCCCTGCAATACACAGTATATCCAATGCAACTATTATGATATTTTACAAACTATAAACATTCTCACGCGCACACACCAAATACATCATACACCAAGGGTCCAAAATTCCCCATGGTAAACAGAAGTAGGCTCCCTACCGACAAAAGAACTGAAAGAACCAAAAATGAGTATATGAATGAATAGATACGAGTAAGATACCTAAACACTCTAAACCCCTGGAGTACAAATGTACCGCTACAGGTAAATGAGTTTTTACAAAATAATGCAAGTGAAATCTTTTGCATGAGTAAACAGAAACCACTAACTTTCGTTTTGGTGAATGAAACAAGAAACGAAAAGTCTGCTACTCCGGAATCACAAAAAAAAAAAAAAAAAAAAAAAAAATTACTATTGATATAGCACTCACTCAACTTCCTCCTCATCGCCTGCAACAAAGTGCTATCATTATTTGGCTGTAAAATTTTTGTTTGCGTGTGATTGTAAAACACTGGCTATTTACCTTGTATGTAGACGGGAAAAAATAAGAATTTGTAGACATGCAAAATTTATAGACAGCAGTGCCTCCACGTCAAAAGTTCTCTTCCCCCCCACACCTTACCTGAATTACCTTAGATCAAAATGATATCAATATAATGTTGTAGAGGGAATGGTCTATGTGATTGTTTGCATGTAATTATGCATGAATATTCTATTCATCTGCTTGTGTGTGTTCGTGCGGTCAGTGCGTGCCTAATATAAACACATACGCACACTCATATATCTATATTTATATATTTTTACCCTATCGTACAGACATAACTCACAACAAATAGAATAACATGTTATCAAATATACATATGGAATGTGTATGTGTGTGTGTGTGTGTGTGTGTGTTTGTGTGTGTGTTTGTTGTGATGTATGTGTGCCTGTTATGTATAAATTAATATATAACACATGCATAAATATTTTTATAAATATATTTTCTATGTAGAATTAAATGCATATATATATATATAATATATACTATATTATATAATCGTATATAATGCTATATATATAAATATAAATATGTCTTTGTAATGTGTATTTATATATATATATCTTATATATACTATATATATATATATATATAGATTGTGTGTGTGTGTTGTGTGTTGTGTGTGTGTGGGGTGTGTGTGTTTCAGTTTCAGTTAAGAACTTTTGTTAAATCCTACTACAGCACCACCTGTGGCAAACTTTTTTATTATATATTCTCTATTTAAAATCTGATTATGGGCAAATTTCAATGTCACTTGAATTAACCTGTAATTTCAGAGGCAAAGAAAGGAAAATGCATCGCATATTCGCTCTAAATGATATGCGTATTGAAGATATAAGATTTTTTCCTGCACTGATTTCATTCCGTTCAAGTTTCTGACATTGTTTATAGGAATGTGTGTGTTGTGCGTGCGGTTGTTGTGGTGTGTTGTGCATAGATGTGTGTGCATCTATATGGAGGTAGTCAATATATCAATATATATCAATTATATATTATATCTATTATATCTATATATATATATATATGTACATATATGATATTATATATATCTATATTATATATATGTATGTACATATATAGATAATACTAATATATATATTATTATATATATTTATAAATGACTTTATTTAGTATATACACTATGACAATCAACCCATTTATTGTACATGCCGTACAATTTAGGTGATAGTATCTGTAAGAAAACAAGTCAAAGATGTCTAAGGGAAGCAGCCGTATAATTGATACAAGTAATGAAAGTACTTTTATTATGGCTTATAAATTAGTATCAACTATTTTTCGTAAAGTTTGCACTTTTATTTTTTGATAATGAATTATTTTATATATATTTTGTTATTTTGTTATTGTTTATATTCTTTATTATCTTATATATTATATGCATTAATCCAGTTATAATGAATTGTTGATTATATTCAATATATTGCTTTTTTATTACAATTAGATCTTTCCTCATTTAACGTTTCTTATTAATCTTATGTTATCTAGAATTAATCACATAGATTTATCTTCTCGCTGCAGTTTTATTTAGATTGACAATATTTCACAAGTTTTAATTATTTCCATTAATTATATTACACACAATACAATAATTCAATATTCTACCAAATAAAATATATATTAATGACAGATAGAATTTCTTTCGAATTCTGAAGGTGATTTATCATCTTATTTCCTAAAAACCGGATACCCCACAAAATATAATAACACCCATAACAACATCGGGGGGGGGGGGGGGGATTTATTTCCTTTATGTTCCAACTCATACCCTAACACATAAGATAGAAAGGATATACTTCACACAGTATACTTGAGAACAACGATAAGGTTCTTCCGTGTTCGAAAACGATATATTTTCAAGTTAGTCCACCGGTACCTGGGACTGAATGAACAATGGCCCCCTCAGTCCGAGACTCAACGTTTTCAGTCCACACGTCGCCCCCCAGGTAGACGCTGCCCCCCCGATCGAACCTCGGGTTCGAAAAGCCTCATACTCCGACGCACATACGCACACTAGTTTCGAACGCGCTTTTTTAATATCACTTTTGGTACCACAGCCGTTAATTTGAAGAGATTGTAATAAACACCCCCAGACGTCCAAATCTCTAAGATTTGATTTGAAGTATTAGTTCAATTTATGGCCTGGAGAGCACTTCTGCAATTACATCGTCACGCCGCTTTGATTTGTTTACCTGTATATGATAAGGCTGAGTGACGAATGACCATCTCATAATCGTATTGGAGTTCTTGTTCTTCTCCAGGAAGGTCAGCGGATTGTGGTCAGTTGGAAGATCTGAAACAGGATGACACCACCTACAGATACACTTGAACTCTTGATGCAGATATGATTCCGATTAACAGCTCGATAGTACCATATGCTAGTTGAGCTTTGCAAGCTTAGCCAAAGCTTGACATCATATTCACACACTCACACCCACACACACAAACAACACACACATACCCAAACACACACATACACACCCAAACACACATAATACACACAAACACCACACACCGTCTTGTGTGTGTGTGTATTCTAATGATTGTATGTGGGTGCATTTATGTTTATGTATATATTACACCGACATATATAATATTCTATATATATATCTATATATATATGTAATACATATATTCAAATGATCGCTTTTCCTAAAATATGTGAGGGCGTGCATGTGTGTGATTGGGGGGGGGGTACGGTGACTAATAAGTTAGTCTGTGTGAGATAGATAGAGTGAGGAAAAAAGTTAGAGGAGAGAGAGTGAAGGAGGCGACAACAACAGAGACGTAATTAGAGAAAGGGAATTAAAATATCTAATTCAGTGGTAAACTACTCGCCGATCTGCCTGGCCTTGTAGCAGTACACATGCAAGATATATAATATAGAAATTATATATATGTGTCATATATATATATATAATATATAGTATATATTATATATATATATATATATTATATATATATACATATATGACACACACACACACGTACACATTTGTCTATACCATTTATAGCTAATGGACATTACACACACAACACAAACACACACACACACACACCCAAACTATATCTACACTTATATACGTAAACAGACAGACACACAAACAATATATTTATATATATATTATATATATATAATTATATATATTATAATATCCATTGTATCTATATATTTTATATATATATATATTATATATATATATACGTATAGATATATATGTTTTTTCATCCCTTGGTCTGTTCGATGCATGTATGTGTATCGTCCTATCTTATCTATCCTATCTATCTATATATACATTAATTGTAATCTCTATCATATATATATCTTATATACTATATTTAATCATATAATATGTGTGTGTGTGTGTGGTGTGTGTGTGTGTGTGTTTGGTGGTGTGTGTGTTTATTTATATACCAAACATACACTCACATATATTAACTTCAAAGGCAAAACCATATGGCATTTTGCGTAAACGTTTTGTAACATTATGTGGTACATAAATTCATTGTTCTTAGCAAGAAATTTTATTACGCTTTATTGTCCTATGGAGGACAATTTACCTATGGTTGAAATAATTGCGCCCAATACCTTTTTTATTTCAGTTGTCTACTAATATAGATTTTATGGCTAACTTGTAGCACTTTTTTTTGTACTGACAGACCTTTTTATTTTTTGTCTGATTCACCAACGAGAAGTTAACGCTGGCGGGGATGTCACTGTCGCTCTTTTTCTTATTTCATTACTAAACTTTGTAACGGACAGCAAATATTAATGATACGATAAAGTAATGGAAATCATAACAGTTTGTGTATATGTAAACTCTTCTGGCAAACCGCCAGAACTCATCCTTTAATTTGTTTTCCGATATTACTTTATCATTTCCCCTTGGAGTTTATTTTCAATAAACGGTAAGTGCTGTAACAGGAAGTAGAATTAAACGGAATATCTGGTTCACCATTAAAGGCCCAAGCAACGTGGTTTACACTGATCATAAATGAAGTGGTTTAAAATGAGAGCTGGTAATCGAGTACCTATATGTAAATGTGCAAAGTAATTTCTATAAAGACTGACACATACACACGTATATTTTCACGTAACTACATTCCTGTTCGCTCACACAAACGCGTACAAACCCTTATATAGTTGCCCTCATTCACACGCACAAATACACACATAGGTGCACAAATGCACGCACACGTATATATACACGTACACACACACACATACACGCACGCACACATACATATACACACACATACATACAAGCACACACACATGCACATTTACACACACACAGACGTACACCTACGCACAAACACGATCACATACATGTGCACGTACTCATAATGCGAATACATAACACGCATATATACAGGCACGCATACATACACGCACGCATACATACACGCATGCACATACATCCGAACACATACACACATACATATACTCATATACATATATACACTTACACATGCACATGCATGCATATGAACTCTTACACGGCAACCCAGCTACCTGAACCATCTAATTCAGGGGTAAACTACCTCGCCATCTACCTGGCCTTGTAGCAGTACACATGCAGGTATATAAATATATAAATTAATATATATGTGTCATATATATATATATATATATATATATATATATATATATATATATATATATATATATATATATATATATATATATATATATATATATATATATGACACACAGACACACGCACACATATGTATATACATTTATAGATAGATAGACATTACACACACACAAACACACACACACACACAACACACAAATATATATACATTATATACTTACAGACAGACACACAAACAATATATATACTACATATATATATATATATATATATATATATATATATATATATATAAGTATAGATATATATGTTTTTTGATCCCTTGGTCTGTTCGTATGCATGTATGTGTATCTATCTATCTATCTATCTATCTATCTATCTATATATATATATATATATATATATATATATATATATTAAATGTGTATACATATATATATATATATATATATATATATATATATATATATATATATATATATGTGTGTGTGTGTGTGTGTGTGTGTGTGTGTGTGTGTGTGTGTGTATTTATATACACAAACATACACACACATATATATACATTCAAAGGAAAACCATATTGCATTTTGCGTAAACGTTTTGTAACATTTGGTACATAAATTATATTGTTCTTACAAAGAAATTTATGTACGCTTTACCTATGGTTGAAATAATTGCGCCCAATACTTTTATTTCAGTTGTCTACTAATATAGATTTTATGGCTAACTTGTAGCACTTTTTTTCTACTGACAGACCTTTTTATTTTTTGTCTGATTCACCAACGAGAAGTTAACGTTTTTTTTTTTATCCGTGAAACGAAATTCACTTTATTGTAACGGCATTGTACATATGGAAATAAAGGGTTTACTTTTATCTTATCTATAACTCATATCTTGTATTCTTTCAATTCTATTATTTTGTTGGTAGGTAAGCTAACTTCTGTTTACCCTTGGGTGAATTTTGATCCCTTGGCGTGTATGTATGGTATTCAGTGATGGCTAGACAAGTATTACCACACTATAATCCTCTAGAGTTTCAACGTCATCGAAATCGTCGGATTCAGGCATGTGGAAGTGAACTTTCATGGTAATACGGTCTACATCTACCTTCATGCATCTGTTTTTAGTAGCGCTGCTTCCCTTATGGCTGACCCTGTCTGACCCACAGAACCCATGACGCCTGACGCCACGAACACTTCCAGCTCCGGCTCCCCACTGTTGTGACCGCCTGTGCCACCGCACTCGAATATCATTCCCAGCTCAGTGTATCGTGTCTTCATTTATTTGTGTGTACTCTCTCAATAATATAGAGTCAATCTATGAGACATACATAGCATTTTACAATATATATATATATATATATATATATATATATATATATATATATATATATATATATATACATATATATATATATATTAATATATATATATATATATATATATATATATGTTGTGTGTGGTGGTGTGTGGTGCGTGTGTGTTTGTGTGAGCGTGCGTGTTATGTATGCGTATTATGAGTATGTGTGCTTGTAAATGTTTGTGTTGTTGTGCGTGAATGTACGTATGCGAGTACATGTAAATGTGCATGTGTGTGTGCTTGTACATGTATGTGTGTGCGTGCGTGTATGCATGCATGTGCTTCTATACGTACGTGTGCGTTTATGTGTGCATGTACGTGTGTGTGTATGTGTGC
Source organism: Penaeus monodon (assembly GCF_015228065.2). Lineage (NCBI taxonomy): Eukaryota > Metazoa > Arthropoda > Malacostraca > Decapoda > Penaeidae > Penaeus > Penaeus monodon. The sequence continues at coordinate 7,961,634 of NC_051421.1, read as the reverse complement.
GTGTGTGTGTAAGTGTGCGTGTGTGTGTATGTGTGCACGTGCGTGTATATGTGCGTCTGCGTGTGTAGCAGTTACGTAAAAGAATATGTGTTCATGTCAGTATTTATGGAAATCACTTTGCATATTTACACATAAGGACTCAATCACCAGCTCTCATTTAAAACCACTTCATCTATGATCAGTGTATAACACGATATTTGGGCTATTATTGCTGAACCATATATTACTTGTAATTTTATTCTCCCCGTTACAGCATTTCCGTTTATTGAAAATAAACCCAAAGGAAAATGATACAGTAATATCAAATAATAACATATAAAAGGGTGATTTCTGGTGGTTTTCCAGGAGAGCGTACATATAAACGAACCAATGGAATTTCCTTTACCTTTTTGTATCAGGACGCAGGCTGCTCATATTCGTTCGCTCGGTAACGAAATAATAATAATAATAACAACAACAATAATAATAATAATAATAATAATAATAATAATAATAATAATAATAATAATAACAATAATAATAAAAAGCGACAGTGTGTTATCCTGGCCAGCACGTCTGCATTCTCTCTATCTCATGTGCGTCTGTGGCAGGCTTCCTTCAGGTGCGCACCTTTTTCTGGGCAGCTATTTGTCCTGTATTTAGGCACTCAACTACATATTTCGTAAGTTTTTTCTTTCTTTCTTTCTCTCTTTCTCTTTCTCTCGACTTCCACGGTTGGTTTCTATGTACAGCGTATTGTCCTGTGCAGGTTTTATCGTCTCCGGCTGGTTCTTGCCCATTTTGGGGTGTTGTGGCTTTGTCGCAATGCTTTTAATTAGTCTGTGGCTGTAATTGCTTGTGCCTACATGTCAGCCCGATCACGACAGATGGATGCATAATATATACACATCCACATACAGACAAAACTCGTACACACAGATGGATATGATTGATCAAAGATAAAAAGTTTATTATTGCTAGTTTTTATTTGTCTCTCTGTACACTCACAACGATTTCATCATATTGGAAAGATTAAGCATTCTTCATATCCTGGATGGACTTTTTAAATCTGTACCTTCACGTTGGAAGACATGGTTTTCTCTACGATCTCTCGCAAACCCTTCCTGAAGCCGGCACTGTGAACATCCTTCATATTATTGCCGCCCAAGTTGCTTGCACTTTCAAGCAGGTCTGACCCGATCGTGCAGTGTAGCTGGCGATGTTCTGGGCACAAGGTTTAACAAGTTGATCTGGATATCGGCGAACAGCTTGTCCACACGCTCTACGACTTGACCAGAAACAGTCTGTGCTGGAGCTTCTCCAACACCGGCAAAAGTTACCGTGTAGTCGGCGTTAGCACGAGCGTTTTCCACTACAACTGAGCCGGTGAGCACAACTCTGTAAAATACATTATGTAAATCAGTAATCGTTAGATAATATGCAAGTGCTTTACCATCAAAAACGAAGTATATATTTAATTTTCCCTTATTAAGCTTATAAGTTAATAAGTTAAGTAAGTTAATGCCTATAAGCTTATCTGATACACTATTCTTTTCATGTGATTTCCTACCTCATCAGCGTTGAAGGAAGCGGACTTGGAGCGGCGCGGGGAGCAGAAGTCCAGTCACGTTTGGCCTTAGTGATGCTGAAGTTCTCGGAGCTGCTTCCGTCAGAGTTAACTTGGAAGGGAAGGTTTGACTCTCCGTTCTGCAACGTTTTTTTGGAATCCACCATCCTAGTGTTCTGTAAAAGAAGTATTTATGAAAGATGAGTATATAGAATGCAGGTGATGAAATTGTCACAACGAATATGAAAAAACACCCCATAAAAATCATTATGATCACTTGAATTGTAATAACCAATTTTACTCCATGTTATGGATAGCTCCTTCGAGCACTGCGTCGAGTATCTGGTTGGGCGTGGTAGGGTTGGCGACGGCGCGAGGCAACATGGCTGAGAGCCCCCGCCTTCAGCCAGGGAAGAGCCCTAGCTGGTCGTCCCATTGGTTGGGTCGTGCCACAACACGGCCAGAGCCATTGCCAGACTTACGATTCTCAACATGGTTGTGACTGTACAAATATAGTAATATCAATAAAAAAGTCTCCTAAAAGTAAAATAGTCTTTATGTATGTATATATAGTACATACATATTGTTTATGTTTTTTTTTTTTTTTTTTTTTTTTTTTTTTTCATCAAGACATCTCGCAGAGAACCAGAGGACTCACCTGATAAACTGTCCTTAGAACTCTTTTACCATCCAATATATATCTCATATTTGCTGAGAATGCATTTTCTGAAATGGCATTAGAAAGGCAAATTCTTCCGAAAGGAAAATTTAGAGCAATGGGAAATTCCATGAAAGACTTTCAATATCTATAGCTATGAATACTTCGCGAACGGGTTAATAAAGCAGACATACACATACATATGCACGTGTGGATATATATGAGGTGTGTGTGGGGTTCATAGTGATGTGTGTGTGGTGAGAGAGAGAGGGGCGTGTGTTGTATGTTCCAACGTATACGCACACATATTTTTATATGTTTATATGTATATATAGACGTACACACATGCGCGCACACCGACATACACACACATAAATATATGTATAAATGTGTGTGTGCATATATATCCATATGTATATAACGGGGATCATTCAGATGGCGGTAATGTCCGAATATTTTGTGCGATTTTATTTTCTAGCGAGTTCATTTTTTTTTTTATTTCTTTAACAGTATCTCCTTATATTTTAGTTTATATCCTAGGTTATAAGCTCTGACCAGGGGGAAAATGGCAGGTGGCAAAATTTCACCGCAATCATATCGATCTGTGTTAATGACAAAAAATTCGCAAAATGCCATGTCTCTCGTGCGACGCATATTCTACTTAAGTAAGAGTTTTTCGAATATTGATGAGAAGGATGCTTCGTCAATGTCTAAAGAAATTCCCTCCCCTTCTTTTTTAAAGAACACTACTGCTCTTCATCACGCCTAGTAACTAAAAGCCAAGATTCCTTGTTTTTTTATGATATATATGTATAGATATGTATATGTATATTATTATAATATATATATATATATATATATATTCTCTATTTAACATACATACAAATATATTTATTCAAAAATATATCTTTATGGTATAAATATATATATTCACATATATACATTGATGCAGAAATACATCTATGCACACACACAAAAGACACACACACACATACACTCAACACATTCCTATAAACATATATTCAGAAAACTTGAATGGAATTGAAATCTGTGCAGAAAAAAAAAATGTTTCAGCGTGATATTTCATTTAGAGCGAATTGCTGTTTACATCATCTTTCTTTTCCTATGAAATATAAATGTTATCAAGTGACTTTGAAGATTTCCCGATAAACAAATTTTAAATAGAGACTATATAGAAAAAAATGTTTTTCACAGGTGGTGCAAAGTAGGAACCTTTAAAAATGTTCATATTTTCCAAAGGTCGTAAGACACTGATAGAACTATATAAGCCTCGTGGACGATTTCTCATCACTGGTAGTATCCCTCCTTTGGTGAGTGATTAATCTCATATCGTGTCTCTCTCTATATCCTGTTATTGATTTACAGTATATTATTTTAAAAAATTTTATATAACATAAACAAAATGTTCTTCTATTGGATTATCTCTATCTCACACTTATTAAAATCCGCCTTCAGTTTTTCTGTTTCTTCAATTAAACCCTTTGAGGTTATTTCCATGGCGTGCTGTATTTTCATTCCTCACTGTATATTTTCGGTGATTGAGAGATTCATATATTTCATCAGTTGATTAGTCCATTTTCTTTCTAGATCACACCATGTTCATTTGGCTGATGCTCTCCTGCCTCTTAGGCTTCTCCCTGGCTGAGGGTCAGGTATGGACACACTGTTGATATGCTGCTTGCTTTTTCTTCCACATGTCTTGCTAAAAGAGGTCTAGATCCTTAAATGATCATTGGAAACCTTATTTTTCGTGTGAATGTCATTACTATTACAAGACATGGCCTTTTCTTTTTCTAGGATTACCAAGTATGTACAAGGGAAGCAGCGCTGCTCAAAACAAATGCTTTGAATGTGGATGTTAGACCGCCTTGCCATGAGGTTCATTTCCACATGCCAGAATCCGACGATTTCGATGATGTTGGAGACTCGGAGGATTATAGTGTTCGTAAAGTAATCTCATCAAATCATTATTGAGACAGTCTTATACGTCAATGTTTTCTTACATTGACAGCACATAAAATATTTTTTCCATAAGTTAAACAATTTAGACTCATCTTATGATAAGGAGAGGAGATAAACATGCATATTTAAAAGTTTATGCACTTCGTAGGGTCTAGCAGCATCCCGAGTGGTATCTCAGGAGGCGTGTTACGTGAGGCGACTCGTTAAATCTTTCGAGCAACAAGTAGCCTTCATCAAAGGCCATCAGGATGATGGCATGAGGGTTGACTCTGACGTCAGAGTTTCCGCTGTTTCCCTTGACAATCCTGAGGAAGAGATCGGTTCGGATCTTGCCAACTTCTGTGCGACCTTCCCTTTAAACTGGTTAGTGAGGAACAGAGTGGGCAATGTTTAAGGCCGTCGTCAAGTGAGCGTGACCTTCACCCGCTGCGTCCTATTGTGTTTCATTCCCACCTGCTTCACCACCACGCTCACGCTCCCCACTGGCGGCACCATCACCTTCGGCTGGTTCTTCTTTGGCTAAGATGACTGTTTAAGGAACATTGTTAACCTAATTTTTGGCAAAAAGTCTCTTTTATCTGTCTCGATGATGTACACTCACTCACTTTTGATTAAATTACTGGATTTTAACGTATATTTCATGAGATTTCCTATAGAATTCTTGGCACTCGCGTATATAGACATACATCGGGGTTTGTTGTATATATTTAGATAAGCAGAAGGAACTGATAACGAACGTGGTTTTTTTTGTTATGCTGATTTTATTTTCATTTGTATTTTAGACCGAACGTGTATATATTGAGAAACACTAAATGCAGTTTGAACTGTTATGGTGATTTTTTAAATTTTCCCTTTTGTCATTTTTGGCATTTCCTTTCAATACACTGTATATCCACCTGCAACCCATTTGAAACATTTACAAACCTATAAACACTACCTCAATCCCACACCAAAATACATACACACACCAAGGGTCAAATTCACCTAATGGTAAAAAGAAGGTAGCTGACAAAAAGAACTGAAATAACAAGAAATGAATAATATGAATAAATAGATAACTAGATAAAATAAAAGTAACCCTCTAAACCCCCGGAGTACAAATGCCGTTACAGTTAAATGAGTTTAAAAAAAATAATGCTCAAATTTTATCCTACGCGCCTGTAAGCAATGTGCTTCAATTTGGACGTAAAATGTAAACTGTTTTGCGTGTGTTTGTTCGCGTGTAAAAATTGGGCATATACCCTGTATGTAGACAGGGAGGAAAAAACAGAAAAATTCGGACATGCAAAAATTTTTTTGACAGCAGTGCCTCCACGTCAAAAGTTCTCTTCCCCAAGCCATTGCCTGAATGACCTTGGAATACCAAAATGATATCAAATATATGTGTGGGGGAATGGGGTATGTGAGGGTTACTATGGGAATTCTGCATGACTATCTATTCATCTCTCTATATATGTATCGGTGCGTGTGTGTTATAGTGTGAGTGTGTTTGTGTGTTTTGTGTGTGTAGTAATACATAAAGGCATAAGCACACTCTTATATAATTTACATTTTACAAAACTAACTCACAGAGATACACACACAAAATATAAATAAAGGTTTATAGGGAATATGTTTATAGAAGTGTATGTGTTGTGGGGTGTGTGTGTGGGTGTGTGTTTATGTTGTGTGTGTGTGTTTGTGTGTGTTGTGGTTTTGGGGTGTGTTGTGTGTGTGTGTTTTGTGTGTTGTATGTGTGTGTGTTGTGTGGTTTTTTGTGTGTGTGTGTGCATAGATGTATGTGTGCATCTATATGTATGTATATCAATATATATATATATATATATATATATATATATATGTGTGTGTGTGTTGGTGTGTGTGTGTGGGGTGTGGGGTGTGGTGTGTGTGTGTATGTATGTTATATACACAAACATATAATTAAATATAAATATATTTATGTGTATATATATATATATATAAATGTATAT
>NC_051421.1:7941148-7946148 GCF_015228065.2 Penaeus monodon | reverse complement strand
ACGGCCATGTTTTGTAATAGTGATGCTATTTCACATGAAAAATAAGGTTTTCAATGAATATTAAAGAATCTGACCTCTTTTAACAAGACATGTGGAAGAAAAAGCAAGAAGCATTCAACAGTGTGTCCATACCTGACCCTCAGCTAGGGAGAAGCCTAAGAGGCAGGAGAGCATCAGCCAACTGAACATGGTGTGATCTAGAAAGAAAATAGACAAATCAACTGATGAAGTATATGAATCTCTCAGTCACTGAAAATATACAGTGATGAATGGGAAACAGCACGCCATGGAAATAATCTTAGGTTGAATTGAAGAAACAGAATAACTAAAGGTGGATTATAATAAGTGTGAGATAAAGATAATCCAATAGAAGAACATTTTTTTATGTTATATAAGATTGTTAAAATAATTATACTGTAAATCAATAACAGGATATAGAGAGGGACACGAGTATGAGATTAATCACTCACCAAGTAGGGATAGGACCAGTGATGAGAAATCGTCCACGAGGGCTTATATAGTTCCATCAGTGTCTTAAAACCTTTGGAAATAAGAACTTTTTTTAAAGGTTCCTGCTTCAGTGCCACCTGTGAAAACATTTTTACTATATATTCTCTATTTAAAATATGTTTATCGGCAAATCTTCAGTCACTTGATTACATTTATGTTTCAGAGGAAAAGAAAGAGGATGTATCAGCAATTTGCTCTAAATGAAGTATCGCGTTGAAATACAAGTTTTTTTTTTCTTCATTAATTTCACTTACATTCAAATTTTCTGAATATATGTTTATAGAAATGTGTGTGTGTGTGTGTGTGTGTGTGTGTGTGTGTGTGCAAAGATGTATGTGCGCATGCATATGTATGTATATGAATATATATATACATATATATGTATATATATATATATATATATATATATATATATATATATATATATATATGCAGATAAATAAATATATATATATATATATATATATATATATATATATATATATATATGTATATATATATACATACATATACATATATATATATATAAGGCCGCGGTGGCCGAGTGGTTAGAGCATCGGACTTATGACTCGGACTTATGAATCGCAGTTTGAGTTCAAGGGTTTCGAGTCATCGGCCAGGCGCGTCGTTCCCTTGGGCAAGGGACTTCACCTCGATTGCCCACCTAGCCAATGGGTGGCTAAGCCAGCCCAAGTCAGTGCTGGTCCCAAGCCCGGATAAAATCTCCGTGGAAAGGAACTGGGGACCCTACCACGTACTCACTCCAAGAGCATCACATCATGAAAATTACGTATCATGCTGTGACCCACGGCGGCTCAAACATGACCTACCATTAAAAAAAAACAAAAACATATATATGTGTGTGTGTGCATGTCTGTGTGTGTATTTATGTGTGTGGAATGATGTGTATGTGTGTGCGTGTATATATATGCATATATATATATATATATATATATATATATATATATATATATATTATATATATATATATATATATAATTAAATAATCACTTTTCCTACAATTATGTAAGTAATGTGTTATAAACATAAATATAGATTTTGTGTGTGAAATTATCAATCATATGGTTTTGTTGCATTACTGTAAACAATATGTGTAGTTCAATGAAACTGCATATTAGTACAAAAATCAAGGCGAATTGACCGCTTTTTCTTAGCTGTTGCTTATGTCTGTGAGTGCGTGCGTGTGTGGGGGTTGGGGGTGGGGGTTACGGGTGACTAAGTGAGTGAGTGTGTGAGATAGAGTGAGGGAAAAAAAGGAGAGAAAGAGAGAGAGGAAGTGAAAACGAGAGAGAGGAGGGAGAAGAGAGAGAAAGACATTAAAAAGGCGGGAGTGGGAAGGAGGCGAATGAGAGAGGGAGGGGAGAGCGGTAATGAGAGAGAGAGAGAAAAAAAGATAGGGAGGAGGGAAGAAAGGGATAAGAGAGGAGGGAGGCATTGAAGAAGAGAAAGAGGGAAGGAGTGAGGGAGGAAGGATGTGAAAGAGAGAGTGAAAAAAAGAAAGGGAAAAAAAAAGAGACAGACATACACATACAGAAAAAGGGGGGGGGGGGATCGTGAAACAAGGAATCATTGCTTTTAGTTACTAGGCGTGATGAAGAGTAGTAGTGTCATCATTTTAACAAAAAATAAGAGGGAATTTCTTTAGACACTGACGAAGCACCCTTTCTCATAAATTATTCAAAAAATCCTATACTTTAAGGAGTAAGTAAGCGTCGCACGAGAGACACTTGGCACTGTTGCGAATATTTTTGTCATTTAACACTGATCCGACATGATTATGGTGATTTCCTAAATATAGGAGCTACTGCTATAAAAATAAATAAATAAATAAATAAATAAATAACTCGCGAAAAATAAAAATCGCACAAAGTATTCGGACAAAACCACCATCTGAATGATCCCCCTTTTAAACATATATATATATATATATATATATATATAGATATATATATATATATATATATATATGGGTATATATATGCACATACGCACACATACATTTATATATATAAACACACATATATAAAATAAAAATATGTGTGCGTATACCTGGGTATACTCACACACACACACACAAACTATGAATACACACACACACACATTTTATATCCAAAATGTTCATATAGTATGTGTGTGTGCTGCTTTATTACACTGTTCGCGAAGTATTTATAGCTATAGATATTGAAAAAGCCTTTCATGGAATTCCTATTTGCTTTAGATTTTCCTTTCGGAAAAATTTTGCCTTCCTAATGCCATTCAGAAATGCATTCTCAGCAAATATCAGATAATATTGGATGGTAAGAGAGTTCTAGGGACAGTTGATCGAGTTATCGGGTGAGTCCTCTGGTTCTCTGCGAGATGTCTTGATGAAAAAAACAAAAACAAAATAACTAAATATGCATAACTTATATATTACTAATATATAACATACATAAAGACTATTTTAATTTTAGGAGACTTTTTTTTTGATATTACTATATTTGTACAGACACAACCATGTTGAGAATCGTAAGTATGGCAGTGCTCTGGCCGTGTGTGTGGCACGACCCAAACCCAATGGGACGCCCAGTTAGGGCTCTTCCCTGCTGAAGGCGGGGACTCTCCAGCCATGTTGCCTGCGCCGTCGCCAACCCTACCCACGCCCAACCAGATACTCGACGCAGTGCTCGAAGGAGCTATCGCATACATGGATTTAATATCCTGTTATCACAATTCAATTGATCATAAGATTTTTTGGTTTTATTTCATATTGTTGTTACCATTCTGTATCATCTATTCTATATACTGATTTTCAAAATGCTTTCTTTGACAGAACACTAGGATGGTGTGATTCCAAGAACGTGCAGAAGGGAGAGCCCAAACCTCCCCTTTCCCAAGTTAACTCTGACGAAGCAGCTCCGAGAACTTCAGCATCACAAAGGCCAACGTGGACTGGACTTTGCTCCTCGCCGCTCCAAGTCCGTTTTCCTTCAACGCTGATGAGGTAGGAAAAGAAATGTATCAATAAGCTTATAGGCATTAACTTACTTAACTCTTTAAACTTATAAGCTTAAAAAGGGGAAAATGAATATATACTTCGTTTTTTATGGTAAAGTCATTGCATATTATCTAACGATTACTGATTTACAAAATGTATTTTTACAGAGTGTGCTCACCGGTTCAGTTGTAGTGGAAAACGCTCGTGCTAACGCCGACTACACGGAAAACTTTTGCCGGTTTTTGGAGAAGCTCCAGCACAGACTGTTTCTGGTCAAGTCGTAGAGCGTGTGGACAAGCTGTTCGCCGATATCCAGATAAACTTGTTAAACCTTGTGCCTCAGAACTCGCCAGCTACACGGGCACGATCGGGTCATGACCTGCTTGAAAGTGCAAGCAACTTGGACGGCAATAATATGAAGGATGTTCACAGTGCCGGCTTCAGGAAGGCTTTGCGAGAGATCGTAGAGAAAACCAATGTCTTCCCCAAAGTGAAGGTACAGATTAATAAGTCCATCCAGGATATGAAGAATGCTTAATCTTCAAATATGATGAAATCGTTGTGAGTGTACAGAGAGACAAATAAAAACTAGCAATAATAAACTTTCTATCTTTGATCAATCCCTATCCACTGTGTGTACGTGTTTTTCTGTATGTGGATGTGTATATATTATGCATCCATCTGTCGTGATCGGGCTGACATGTAGGCACAAGCAATTACAGCCACCGACTAATTAAAAGCATCGCGACAAAGCCAAAAACCACCCCATAAAGGTGCAAGAACCAGCCGGAGACGATACACCTGCACAGGACAATACGCTGTACATAGAAAAACCCCCGTGGAAGCTCGAGAGAAAGATAAAGAAGAAAGAAAAAAATTACGAAATATGTAGTTTGAGTGCCTAGAAATACAAGACAAATAGCTGCCCAGAAAAGGTGCGCACCTGAAGAAACCTGCCACAGACGCACATGAGATAGAGAGAATGCGACGTGCTGGCCAGGATAACCCCGCTGTCCTTTTATTATTATTATGTTATTATTATTATTATTATTTTTATTTTATTATTATTATTATATTATTATTATTATTATTATTATTATTATTGTTGTTTTGTTGTTGTTATTATTATTATTATTATTTCGTTACCGAGCGAACGAATATGAGCAGCCTGCGTCCTGATACAAAAAGGTAAAGGGAAAATTTCCCTTGGTTCGTTATATGTACGCTCTCCTGGAAAAACCCCCAGAAATCACCCTTTTTTATGTTATTATTTGATATACTGTATAATTTCCTTTGGGTTTATTTTCAATAAACGGAAATGCTGTAACGGAGAATAAAAATTACAAGAATATATGGTTCAGCATAATAGCCCAAATATCGTGTTTTACACTGATCATAGATGAAGTGGTTTAAATGAGAGCTGGTGTTGAGTCCCTATATGTAAATATGCAAAGTCATTTCCAAAATACTGACATGAACACACATTCTTTTA
>NC_051421.1:7934617-7938548 GCF_015228065.2 Penaeus monodon | reverse complement strand
AAAAACTAGTTAGGGGGTATAGGGAATGGTACTGATATGAAATAACACCAAAAATATCCTTATCTGTGGAATTGTGATAACAGTATGTTACTCCATGTATGCGATAGCTCCTTCGAGCACTGCGTCGAGTATCTGGTTGGGCGTGGTAGGGTTGGCGACGGCGCGAGGCAAGATGGGCTGAGAGTCCCCGCCTTCAGCAGGGAAGAGGTTGGGTCGTGCCACACACACGGCCAAAGTCACTGCCAGGCTTACGATCCTCAACATGGTTGTGTCTGTACAAATATAGTAATATCAATAAAAAAAAAAGTCTTCTAAAATTAAAATGGTCTTTAGGCATGTATACATAGTACATATATAATGTTTATATATATATATATATATATATATATATATATATATATATATATATATAAATATATATATATATATATATATATATATATATTTTTATCAAGGCATCTCGCAGAGGACCAGAGGACTCACCTGATCAAGTGTCCTTAGAACTCTTTTACCATCCAATATATATCTCATATTTGCTGAGAATGCATTTTCTGAAATGGCATTAGAAAGGCAAATTCTTCCGAAAAGGAAATTTAGAGCAAATAGGAATTCCATGAAAGACTTTCAATATCTATAGCTATGAATACTTCGCGAACGGTGTAATAAAGCAGACATACACATACTATATGCACGTGTGGATATATATGAGTGTGTGTGTGTGTTCATAGTGATGTGTGTGTGTGAGAGAGAGAGTGCGTGTGTGTATGTGTCCACGTATACGCACACATATTTTTATATGTTTATATGTATATATAGACGTACACACATGCGCGCACACCGACATACACACACATAAATATATGTATAAATGTGTGTGTGCATATATATCCATCTGTATATAACGGGGATCATTCAGATGGCGGTAATGTCCGAATACTTTGTGCGATTTTTATTTTCTAGCGAGTTCATTTTTTTTTTCTATTTTTTTAACAGTAGCTCCTTATATTTTAGGTTATATCTTAGGTTCATAAGCTCTGACCAGGTGAAAATGACAGGTGGCAAAATCACCGCAATCATATCGGATCTGTGTTAAATGACAAAAATATTCGCAATAATGCCAAATGTCTCTCGTGCGACGCATACTTACTACTTAAAGTATAGAGTTTTTCGAATAATTGATGAGAAGGATGCTTCGTCAATGTCTAAAGAAATTCTCTCCCCTTCATTTTAAAGAACACTACTGCTCTTCATCACGCCTAGTAACTAAAAGCAATGATTCCTTGTTTATTTATGTATATATATGTATAGATATGTATATATACATATATATATATATATATATTTTATATAAAATATATTCTCTATTTACATACATACTAAAATATATTTATTCATAAATATATCTTTATGGTATAAATATATATATTCACATATATACATATGCATGCAGAAATACATCTATGCACACACACACGCAGACACACACACACATACACTCACACACATTCCTATAAACATATATTCAGAAAACTTGAATGGAATTGAAATCTGTGTAGAAAAAAAGCCTGTATTTCAACGTGATATTTCATTTAGAGCGAATTGCTGATACATCATCTTTCTTTTCCTATGAAATATAAATGTTATCAAGTGACTTTGAAGATTTGCCGATAAACAAATTTTAAATAGAGACTATATAGTAAAAATGTTTTCACAGGTGGTGCTGAAGTAGGAACCTTTAAAAAAAGTTCTTATTTCCAAAGGTCTTAAGACACTGATGGAACTATATAAGCCTCGTGGACGATTTCTCATCACTGGTACTATCCCTCCTTGGTGAGTGATTAATCTCATACTCGTGTCTCTCTCTATATCCTGTTATTGATTTACAGTATTATTATTTTAACAATTTTATATAACATAAACAAATGTTCTTCTATTGGATTATCTTTATCTCACACTTATTATAATCCGCCTTCAGTTATTCTGTTTCTTCAATTCAACCTGAGGTTATTTCCATGGCGTGCTGTATCTCATTCCTCACTGAATATTTTCGGTGATTGAGAGATTCATATATTTCATCAGTTGATTAGTCCATTTTCTTTCTAGATCACACCATGTTCATTTGGCTGATGCTCTCCTGCCTCTTAGGCTTCTCCCTGGCTGAGGGTCAGGTATGGACACACTGTTGATATGCTGCTTGCTTTTTCTTCCACATGTCTTGCTGAAAGAGGTCTAGATCCTTAAATGATCATTGGAAACCTTATTTTCGTGTGGAATGTCATTACTATTACAAGACATGGCCGTTTCTTTATCTAGGATTACCAAGTATGTTACAAGGGAAGCAGCGCTGCTCAAAACAAATGCATGAATGTGGATGTAGACCGCCTTGCCATGAAGGTTCATTTCCACATGCCAGAATCCGACGATTTCGATGATGTGGAAACTCTGGAGGATTATAGTGTCGTAAGTAATCTCAACAAATCCTTATTGAGATAGTCTTATACGTCAATGTTTCCTTACATTGACAGCACATAAGATATTTTTTTCCATAAGTTAATCTGTTTAGATTCATATTATGATAAAGAGGAGATAAACATGCATATTTAAAAGTTTATTCACTTCGTAGGGTCTAGCAGCATCCCGAGTGGTATCTCAGGAGGCCTGTTACGTGAGGCGACTCGTTAAATCTTTCGAGCAACAAGTAGCCTTCATCAAAGGCCATCAAGATGATGGCATGAGGGTTGAGTCTGACGTCAGAGTTTCCGCTGTTTCCCTCGACAGTCCTGAGGAAGAGATCGGTTCGGATCTTGCCAACTTCTGTGGCGACCTTCCCGTTTATAAACTGGTGAGTGAGGAACAGAGTGACAGTGTGCAGGACCGTCGTCAAGTGAGCGTGACCTTCACCCGCTGCGTCCTGCTGTGTTTCATTCCCACCTGCTTCACCACCACGCTCACGCTCCCCACTGGCGGCACCATCACCTTCGGCTGGTTCTTCTTTGGCTAAGATGACTGTTTAAGGAACATTATTAACCTAATTTAGGCAAAAAGTCTCTTTTACCTGTCTCGATGATGTACACTCACTCACTTTTGATTAAAATTACTGGATTTTAACGTATATTTCATGTAGATTTCCTATAGAATTCTTGGCACTCGCGTATATAGACATACATGCGCGTTTGTGTATATATTGAGATAAGCAGAAGGAACTGATAACGAACGTGTTTTCTTGTTATGCTGATTTTTATTTTCATTTGTATATAGACCGAACACGTGTATATATTGAGAAACACTAATGCAGTTTGAACTGTTATGGTGATTTTTTAAATTTTCATTTGTCATTTTTGGCATTTCCTGCAATACACTGTATATCCACCTGCAACTATATGAACATTTACAAACATATAAACACTACCTCAATCCCACACACAAAATACATACACACACCCAGGGGTCAAAATTCACCTAATGGTAAACAGAAGGTAGCTGACAAAAAAGAACTGAAATAACAAGAAATGAATAATATGAATAAATAGATAACTAGATAAAATAAAAGTAAACCCTCTAAACCCCTGGAGTACAAATGCCGTTACAGTTAAATGAGTTTTAACAAAATAATGCTCAATTTCATCCTACGCGCCTGTAAGCAATGTGCTTTAATTTGGACGTAAAATGTAAACTGTTTGCGTGTGTTTGTTCGCGTGTAAACATTGGGCATGTACCCTGTATGTAGACAGGGAGGAAAAAAACAGAAAAATTACGGACATGCAAAATTTATAGACAGCAGTGCCTCCACGTCAAAAGTTCTCTTCCCCAAGCCATTGCCTGAATGACCTTGGAATACCCAAAATGATATCAAATATATATGTGTGGGGGAATGGGGTATGTGAGTGTTACTATGTAATTCTGCATGAATATCTATTCATCTCTCTATATA
>NC_051421.1:7903585-7932017 GCF_015228065.2 Penaeus monodon | reverse complement strand
GATCATATGCCCTTTTGAAAGATAGCTTTGATATTAATTGGATACTCTGTGCATTACTTCTGAAGGAGCTTGAGGGAGAGGGGAGTATTATTTTTGTTTCATATATAATATATATATATATATATAATATATATATATATATATATATATATATATTATTATATTATATAATACATATATATATATATATATATATATATAAATATATGTGTGTATGTGTGTTTGTGTGTGTGTGTGTGTGTGTGTGTGTGTGTGTGTGTGTGTGTGTGTGTGTGTGTGTGTGTGTGTGTGTGTTAGAGAAGTTCCCAGAAATCAAGAACAAGGAAGACATATCAGGAGATAGCTAGTGCGATATGTCCTTAGATGTCATTACATTTATTTATTCTCACCAATAACCAAGAAATAGCTTGGATATATTTAGCTCTCAACCCACACTTTTAGCACCGATAATGGAGATTGATTCTCCGAAACGTGTGCAAGAATAAAGTTTTACTCAGCAGTGTTGGCTTTCCTTTTCCTGATGAGGATCAGAGTCCCGAGGGACACCTCTGTTACCCAGTACATAAGAAGGAAATATGACAAGAATACCCTGGATGAACACAGAGTGATTGAAAAGAACTCGTTTCGCTCTGAGAAATTAGAAAAAGATGAACAATATCTGAAGCCCTGAAAGGGATTACGGAACCATCCTTGATTTTATCAGATTCAAAGTGTTTGTATACTCACTGTGCCGTGTTCATTTATATGTTTGTTTGGTGCTTCTCTACGATGCTTGAGGGTGAAGAATACACCAATTAAAACTAAAGTAGGTTCATTGGAGATCAGCTCTGACAAAAATAATAGGGAGTTCTTCCTCTGCCCCATACGTCAGGCTCTGTCTGAGAGTGCTACTGCCAGACGTGTGACTACAGAGACAAAATAAAATATTGTACTCTACAAATTGTACAGAGAATATCACTCTTTTACATAGGCGATATGCTACACAGCAATATAAACTAAACATAATCTTCTACATTTCACATGGTGTAACATCATAAAAAAGACAGTGTATATGTAATATAATCATATAATGATCACAATATACGTACGATAATATTTTCATTATAACCCGTATACAATGGTATCATAATATGGCACTCACAACTCACATTAGTATCACAACTCACTTCATTATCACAAAACCCCCACAATGTATGAACTTGGGTGCTAAATGTTTACTATCCAACAGATAGTTACTAAAGCCAGCCATTGATTTAGGCAAAAAAAGTTGATAGAAGCAAAGTTCTCTTTAACTTCTCTGATAAGATACTATCAGATGACCAAGGCCTGGATTACTGTATGCCACCCAACACCATTATCCACACATATTTCTTTGCCTCACCATCCGAGACTGTAGTATTTATAAAGGAAGATGTAACCATATCACTAATAATATCTCCGTTGTAGCTAACAACACATTTAAGAAATTCCAACATTATATTAAGGACGGCCATGAGTACCAGCCATTCCCTGCTTCTTTGAAATCCTTGAAAAAAAGACGATATTATTATTTCCAAAACCAATAAAGGTCGTGGAGTCGTTATCCATAACCGAAACGATTACCATAATAAAATTTCAATTCATTACTGATGATAACTCTAAAACTAAAAAGAATTAATTCTGGCACTGCTACATAGCTCTTAAAACTAGAAGACAAACTAGATAGATGTTCATTGAAAACAATATTGGGGAAAGTCACTTGTACTCCCTTTACTACGTCCTGGCTCAAAACCTGTTTTTTTTTTATGGTATTCCTAAGATACATAAACTCAGTGTACCCCTTCGCCCCACCATTTCCGCTGTTGGTACTTTCAATTACAAAATTGCCATTTTTTATTAGAAATAATCTCGCCACTTAACACCAATCATAATACTGTAAATAACTCTTTTGCTATTGTGAAAGAAATTTGTTCACTCAAACCACAACACCTCGGTTACAATTATTAGTGAATAGTGACATAGAGTTTACACACACACACACACACACACAAAACACATATCACAAAATATATACGTATATTAATATATAATATATATAATATATATATATAATATATATATATAATATATGTGTGTGTGTGGTGTGTGTGTGTGGTGTGTGTGTGGGGTGTGTTGTGTGTGTGTGTTTGATACACACTCACATATCACAAATATATATGTGTATATTTAATATTAGATATATATATATATATATATAATATATATATATAATATATATATGATATATATATTAATATAATAAATATATATATAAATATATATATAATATATATAATATAAAATATATATATATATAAAATAATAATATATATATATATATATATAATTAACACATAATGCATGCATATATATAAACACACACACACACACACACACACACACATACACACACATACGCACACACACACAAACACACACACAAATTTTATATATATTATTATTTAAATTTTAAAATATAAAATATTATATATATATAATATATATATATATATATATATATAATATATATATATATAATATAAAATATATATAATATATATACAGCTATATATAAATATATATAATATATATATAATAATAAATATATATATATATATAATATAGAATAAAATATGATATAAGTATATATATGGATATATATAAAATATAGATAAATAAAAATTATAAAATATAAAAATTATATATATATATATATATTATAACAAAGGGTATCAAAAAATCCGTCAAAAAGAAAATTAAAAAAAACAAAATACAAAAATTAAAAATTTTGCGACGAAAAGGGAAAAATATTTAAATGAACATTGCCAGAATTGAAAACTTTCTATCAAAAAGACAATAAAGAACTCACCAAGGAGTCGAACTTTTACCAAAATTTAAAAACCACAATGGACACTATCAAACTAAAGATGGCTTTTTTTTATGTGATGGAAAAGAATCAAAGATAGATGGAACAATTTTGGGTTCCAACCGATACAAAAAAATAAAGATCCAAAAACAACTTTAAATTTTGACTCAATGAAAAGCGAAGAAAAACCATCGCATGCTAGACGAAGTTAAAAAAAGCCATAAAAAAATTAAAGAATAAAAAACCCCGGGAATGATGAAAAACACGAACTATCAAAAATGCTGGCGAAAGTGTTGAATACTTTCTAAAAAATTCGTACGAAAATTTGGAATGAAGAGATGGCCGAAGATGGTAAAATCATCTTTACCCCCATCCCCAAAAAGGGTGACGTACTCCAAAGTAACGATAACAGGAAAATTGCATTAATAAGTCACAGCAGCTTTTTTTTTTTTTTTTTTTTTTTTTTTTCTGAAAAATGAAGTTAAAGTCAAAAAAAATTGTAGCGAACAAGCAGGTTTTCACCCGGGAAAAAAGGGTACCAAAACCAGTTTCTAAATCAAAAATTTGATAAAGGGAAAAAAACAGAGAACATCAAAAGACCCATACCTGTGTTCTTTGTTACTCAAAAGCTTTTGAACTTGATCACATATCCCTGAAAAACATGAACAAATATGAAATTTCAAAAACATCATCCAACTAAAAACCCTTTTATGACCAACAACAAGCAACGTAAAACCACTTAGGGGTTTTAACAAAAGGGTTTGAAGTAAATAAAGGAATAGACAAGGTTGCATTCTGTCTCCGCACCTTTTAATATATTTTCTGAAGCAATTTGAGGGCTTAGAAAATTTTTGGGGGAAAATTAGATGTGGAGGATAAAAAAATTAAAATCAAAGATACGCCGATATATATTTTAATTGCCGCAGTATCTTTCAACTACAAAAAACACTAGTTAAGAAGCAGTGAAAAGGTGGTTTTGTTTCTTAATCCCAAAAAAAAACTAAATCATGAAGTTCGAAGTAACCGGCAATAAACGATAAAAATTTTAAACCCCAAATAAAGGAGTTTTGTGGAAATGTGAAAGGGTTTTAACTTTCTTGGAGCTGTTATAACAAAACATATATATTCACCCCAGATAAAAAAAAAATTACCATTTCCCCAAAAAGCCACGGTTGCTTCAATAACCTGGGAAAACGAAGCATTTCCTTTCGGAAAAATTGAGGTTATTGAAATCATTAGTTTCCCAAATTTCATCATATTTTTTGATTGTTTGGAGTCCGGGAAAAAGATAACAAGAAAAAAGGGCAATAGTTTTTAAAAGTGGGGTTACGAAAAGTACTGTATTTCTGGACAGAAAAAAAAACAAATGATGAAGTGCTGGAAAAAAAATTTTAAAGACTCTTGGACTTTGAACAAAAGGAAAATAAATTTTGGGCATGTGATGAGAAGTAAAAGTATTGAGAAAGACTCAAAAAGGGTGGTGATAGGAAACAGAGAAGAGGCAACCAAACAAGACTGAGCGCAAAATCAAAAAAATTTGCGGGTGTCGATGGTACAATTTAAAGAAAAGCGCAAGGCGAGTTGGTGGCGTAGGGTGGTGGAGAGGCCACGGCTGCTCAAAATTTGGCATCCGTTTTTGAATGATATATATATATATATAAATATTTTTATATATATTATATATATATAAATGTGTGTGTGTGTATGTGGTGTGTGTGTGTGTGTGTGGTTGTGTTTTTTGTGTGTGGGTGTGGGTGTGTGTGGTGTGTGTGTGTGTGTGTGTGGGGTTTTTGTGTGTGTATTAGTTTTATATTAAAATATATATATATAATTTTTATATAATATATAATTATTATATGTTATAATATGTAGTATTTATTGTAATATATATATAATTATTATTTATTATATAATAATATAATGTTAAAAATATATATTATATATAATATTATAAATATATGAATAATCCATACCGGCACACATATTGTGTATCACGTGTATATGTAGTATACATATAATATATAATATATATATTATATTAATATATATAATATATTATATATATATATAAATATTTCCCCTTTTTTTTTTCTATTAATGGGATCTGGGGAAAAATAGGTTGTCCCCATACTGTGATCTATGGACAGGTTTAAAGTAATTTACAAGGATTAACAAAGAACAATATAATAACAATGTGAATTCCGTGTATCATACATTATTAAACCGACATTTACGACAAACTTGATGTAATAGGGATTATGATGTAAAACCAAAAGATAAAAATAAAAGAAAAAAATTTTGTAGACTTCCAGACGAAGACTAGCGGAAAGGAACCGAGGGCGGAATAGGGGAAGGATATGTAAATAGTAAATCAAATTTTTAATTCTATCGTAATTCGGTTGCAGTGACTGGAAAGAACGTTATTCCAATGGTTATGAATCTATATGCCCTCTACCCCATCATTTAATCCGGGCAAAAATGAAAAAAACCCCGCTTCTCCAATTTCAATGTACGGAAAATCTGCATGCCAGGCCGCACGGGGTTTACTGTGCACAAGCAAATCTCCCTTCGGTGCGTGACGGCGTTGGGGGGAAATGCTCCCAATTTTGGGTTCTGGCTACTTAATCAAATACTAATCAGGGCTGGGCCTGCATTCCACGAGGGAGCGCTCCGAGCTCCGCCTTGTGCAGGCGGTTTCTCGCGAAAAGTTTTGTTTGCTCAGTTTTTTCCATTTACCAGTTTAAACCGGGTTACGAAATGTTTTTATTTTCGGGAAATCAAATACGGCTAATCTGTGGAGTAGTTTTGTAGTTAGGGATGTAACTCCGCCTTGAGACATTTTTATCTAGTAAAAACAAGCAGTTTTTGGGAAACCAACGGATTTTAGATATTATACGTGTTTTTACGGCTTTACAAAAATTTCAGCATCTCCTCCCCCAGACACACACACCCCCACACACACAAAAAACCCCCACACAAAACCCACCAACAAATTATTAATTTTATATATAATATATATATATAAAAATTAATATATAATATATATAATATATAAAATATATAATATAATATATATTTGTGTGTGTGTGTGGTGTTTGTGGTTTTTTTGTATGCTGTAAGAAAAAAAAACCAAAAACCCCCCCACACCACACAAAAACACACAAAAAATCTTTTTTGTGTGTGTGTTTTTTTAAAAAATCCCCCAAAAAGGAGCACAGCAATACAAGAAAACAGCAAACAAAAAACAATATGAACCGCATACACCATATAATGCTTTTGTGGGGGTTTTTAGCGGCCCCCGGAGAAAGCACTCTACTCTCCTAAAAACAATTTATGTAGACCGATTTGGATTTTTTTTGCGTAAGTCTAATTGATGTTAGTTTTTTATTAAAAAATCATTTACGTTATCACATGGCCCTTCCAGGGATTTAATCAAGGGGAAAAAACTTCGGAAAAATACCCAGAAATGGATATTTCGAATATGTGTGTAAAGGTATAATTATATATAATATTATAATATATATATATATATATATATAATAAATATTTATATTATAATAATTTTTATATATTATATAATAATATATATATATATAATATATATATTTATATAATGTGTTATAGAAAGCCGTGGAAAAAGAATTTTTATCAGGGAAAAGGAAAAAACCAAAAACGGGTGAGAAAACTATTTTTCAATTACAAACGTTTGGGGAAGCAATCTCCCTCATCAGTGCTAAAAAAAAAAGAAAAATTAAATTTATAAAAAATAATAATAACGCACAGTAAACAATACGATAAATCATTAACTGTCCACAGACAAAAAGGCAGTGTAGCAAATAACAGGTACTAACAAAATGGGTGGGTTGGCAGTTACACTGGTAAACATGGTGGTTGCAGTGGAATTATTGTTTCGTTGTGGTTTTCATATGTGTCGGATGTGGAGTGATTCCTGCTATGATTCAGTCAACTGTTTAGAAGGTGGTGACTGGCTCAAGATTTTTGAATCAGTATGCTAAAAGGGGTGTGTGGAGGTGAGAGTGCTCTCTGATTGCTGAGAAGGATGGATTGTTCAGCTGTAGGCCGGTCCTGATTGACTTGCCTTTGTGTTCGAGAATGCGGTGACGGAGCCATCGTGAGGTTGATCCCACGTACCTAGCCTGACAGCTAGGACAAGTAAATAGGTAAACCACATTCGAACTAAGTTCAGAGTCACACTTTTCTTTTTTTCTTTAAGAAATTTCCGATAGTGTTAGAATTGTAAAAAACAAACCGAAAACATATCTGAGGATAGCATTGTCTGAGAATTTTGTTTAATGATTTTCTGAGATCAAAACTAAGACCGCCCATGTATGGAAGTTTTATATATTTAATGTCTTTGTTGACTGTGGTTGTTGCTGGTTTTAGGTAGAATTTATGAACAAAAATTGCGTAGTGCTTTTGTAGAATAGATAAGATGGGTACCCATTTGAAGCGAATATTCCTTTAGGAATGAAGCTTCTTCATGAAAACTAGTCCAGGTTGAACAAATAGTGTAAGCCCGTTGATAAGTGTAGTAAGGTTGTTAAGCTTGTAAATATGAGGATATAGCTGAGATAATGAGTCCGAGGCCAGTGAATGTAGGTTCCTGTAGGTACTGGTGAAGAAGCAGTTATTACGAAAATTTATGCAAGTATCAAGAAATGATAGTTTATTATTTTGTTCAATTTCACAAGTGAATTTAATGTTGGGGTGTTGTGAATTCAAGTATGAGAGGAAAGGGTTAATGTGAGAGGGTCATTAAAAATAAGAAAGTATCATCCATGTAACGACGATAAAATATAGGTTTGAAATTAGCAGGACAATTATTAACCAAGCTTGTTCTGGTGGCAAAGGAATGTATTGGCGTAACAAGGGCCAAGTGGTGATCCCATTGCTACACCGTCCATTTGCGTGTAAATAGAGTCATTAAAGCTAAACACTGAATTATAGCAGCTATATCCAATAGTTTCTTATAAATGTCCTTATTCAGACCGTACAAGTTTTAAGAGTTGATGAAGCATTTTGTTGTAATTATGTCAGTGGTTTCTTTAAGAGGAACATTAGTAAATATGATTCTGTGTCAAAACTTGCCATAGTGACAGGTCGTAGTGGTTTAAGGGCACAGATTTCTTTGATAAACGAGAAAGAGTTTTCTATAGTATATTCATTTGTGGTTAATGGGGTGATGATCTTAACTAAGAATTTAGCAACATTATAATTGAAGGTTCCAATAGCAGAAATTATGGGGAGTAGTGGTTGACCAATTTTATGAATTTGGGAAGGCCATATAAGAACTAGGTTTGGAGCCAGATGTAGTTAAAAGGTTGTAAGTGATTTCACCGATAGATGTTCTTATCGAGCGTAAAAGTCTGTTTAATTTGTCTTCTAATTTCAGTAGATGAGTAGCAGTGTCAGACATAATTGGTTTAAATTTGGAGGTGTCATTAACTATAGTTTTAAGCTTATTGTGGTAGTCATCTTTGTTTAGGATAACAACTCCACGACCCTTATCTGGTTTGGTGATGATGATGTTTTTATCATCTTTTAAGGTTTGTAAGGGTGTAAGGAAGGGGTGTGGATCATGGTTGCTTTTGATATGATGTTTGAATTTCTTATAAGTGTCGTGTGCCACAGTAGAAATGTTGTTGGTGATATGATTCCATCTTTCTTTATAAATCTCACAGTTCTTTATAGTGTGACTTAATTTTTTCAAAACAAAGAAAAAAATGATTATGGGAAATGGTACTGGGTGGCATACAATAATCCAAACCTAAAGAAAGGACTTCTTTTTGTTCATCTGATAATATCAGAAAAGTTGAAAATAACCTTATTCTTGTCCACCTTTTTGTTTAGGTCAATTCCTAGTTTTGCTAGCTTCTTATATGTCTGAGATCAATGTTACATAATTTCTTATTTATATTTTTGCCAATGATAGATAACAATCCTTTGGAATCGAAAAGAGAAACAGAGGAAGTAAATAGAGTATGTCATCCTCCAGTTTCTTTTTGATGTTAGGAATCTTTTTCTTTTGTTATTTATTTCACAATCCAAAAGATCGAAGCACCATGAACGATATGTCATGGTAGTTTGGAATGTGGGAAAATACACTCTAAATTTAATAAAATCAGGTAAAGTTCCATAGGATTTACATGCTTCAAGGATTTTAAGTCTTTTTCCACCTTCTTGAACGAGGATTTTTAATCTCGTAGAGGTTCCAGGGTATTCTTGCCGTCTTCTTGATGTAATGTTTAAAAGTCCGTGTGCAAAGAATTTTTGGGAAGATAACTCTTAAACTCACGTGTAAAGTTACTAATTTTATTACAACAAAGTAAAAAGATTGGGCAATCTATGGCTAAAAAAACAGAAAATTAATTAAAAAAAATTCTAATATACGCAAAGTAAAACATACGTAAATCATTACGGAAACATAAATAAAAAAAAATTTTGCAGTGTAGCAATAACATTGTACTAATCCAAAAATTGGTAGGTTCATTAATTATGGTAACAGGGTGGTATGATGGATATTTTGATTCGAAGAGTAAGGATATGATTATCCTCTAGTTTATTTGATGTTAGTGATCTGCTTGATCTGGTCATATGTTTAGGTGGTAGGTCCGATCTTGAAAATCGTATTGCAAAGGGTGATTGTGGAGGTTGGGAGTGCATCTCATCTCTAAAGTTAAAAATGATGTAAAGTTCCTAGCTTTGAATTCCTTTTTCGTGATGCGTGAGCCATCGTGAGGTTAACCCACGTACTACTGACACTAGGACAAGTAATTAAAACACATTCGAATAAGTTCAGAGTCCACTTTTACTTTTTCTTTAAGAAATTTCCGATAGTGTTAAATTGTAAAAACAAACCGAAAACTTTCTGAGATAGCATTGCTTAGGATTTGTTTAGTGATTTTCTGAGATCAAACTAAGACCTGCCCATGTATGGAAGTTTTATTATTGATGTCTTTGTTCGACTGTGGTTGTTGTTGTTTAGTGAATTTATGAACAGAAAATTGCGTAGTGCTTTTGAACAGATAAGATGGGTACCCATGAAGCGAAATTTCCTTTAGGAATGAATTCTTCATGAAAACTAGTCCCAGGTTAACAATTGTACCCGTTGATAGTGTAAGTTGTTACTAGTAAAATGAGGAATATAGTGAGATAAGGAGTCCGAGGCCAGTGAATGTAGGTTTCCTATAGGTACTGGTGAAGTAAACAATTATTACGAAAATTTTCGTAATAATTGTTTCTTCACCAGTACCTATAGGAAACCTACATTCACTGGCCTCGGACTCCATTATCTCAGCTATATTCCTCAATTTACAAGCTTAAAACCTTACTACACTTATCAACCGGGCTTACAACATTTGTTCAACCTGGACTAGTTTTCATGAAGAAGCTTCATTCCTAAAGGAATATTTCGCTTCAAATGGGTACCCATCTTATCTGTTCTACAAAGCACTACGCAATTTTCTGTCATAAATTCTACCTAAACCAACAACAACCACAGTCAACAAAGACATCAAATATATAAAACTTCCATACATGGGCGGTCTTAGTTTTGATCTCAGAAAATCACTAAACAAAATTCTCAGACAATGCTATCCTCAGATATGTTTTCGGTTTGTTTTTTACAATTCTAACACTATCGGAAATTTCTTAAAGAAAAAAGAAAAGTGTGACTCTGAACTTAGTTCGAATGTGGTTTACCTATTTACTTGTCCTAGCTGTCAGGCTAGGTACGTGGGTTCAACCTCACGATGGCTCCGTCACCGCATTCTCGAACACAAAGGCAAGTCAATCAGGACCGGCCTACAGCTGAACAATCCATCCTTCTCAGCAATCAGAGAGCACTCTCACCTCCACAATCACCCTTTTAGCAATACTGATTTCAAAATCTTGACCTCCCACCTTAACAGATTTGACCTGATCATAGCAGAATCACTCCACATCCGAACTATGAAACCACAACTAAACAATAATTCCACTGCAACCACCCTGTTTACCATGTAAACTGCCAACCACCCATTTTTGGTTAGTACCTGTTATTTGCTACACTGCTTTTTTTTTTTTTTTTTTTTTTGTCTGTGGCCAGGTAATGATTTATCGTATTGTTTTACTTTGCGTTATTATTATTTTTGTATTAAATTTAATTTTTCCTGTTTTTTTAGCACTGATGATGGAGATTGCATTCTCCGAAACGTTTGTAATTGAAAAATGAAGTTCTTCTCAGCCGTGTTGGTTTTCCTCTTCCTGATAAGAATTCGTTTCCCACGGGACTCTTCTATAACACATTACATACTAAAGAAGTACGGCAAGAATACCCTGGACCTCTACAGGAAGATTGAAAAGAATTCCTTCCGTTCCAAGAAGGTGGAAAAAGACTTAAAATTCCTTGAAGCATGTAAATCCTATGGAACTTTACCTGATTTTATTAAATTTAGAGTGTATTGTCCCACATTCCAAACTACCAGGACATATCGTTCATGGTGCTTCGATCTTTTGGATTGGGAAATAAATAAACAAAAGAAAAAGATTCCTAACATCAAAAAGAAACTGGAGGATGACATTACTCTATTTACTTCCTCTGTTTCTCTTTTCGATTCCAAAGGATTGTTATCTATCATTGGCAAAAATATAAATAAGAAATTATGTAACATTGATCTCAGACATAATAAGAAGCTAGCAAAACTAGGAATTGACCTAAACAAAAAGGTGGACAAGAATAAGGTTATTTTCAACTTTTCTAATAGAATATTATCAGATGAACAAAAAGAAGTCCTTTCTTTAGGTTTGGATTATTGTATGCCACCCAGTACCATTTCCCATAATCAATTTTTTCTTTGTTTTGAAAAATTATGTCACACTATAAAGAACTGTGAGATTTATAAAGAGAGATGGAATCATATCACCAACAACATTTCTATTGTGGCACACGATACTTTCAAGAAATTCAAACATCATATCAAAAGCAATCATGACCCACACCCCTTCCTTACACCCTTACAAACCTTAAAAGATAATAAAAACATCATCATCAACCAACCAGATAAAGGTCGTGGAGTTGTATCCTAAACAAAGATGACTACCACAATAAGCTTAAAACTATAGGTTATGGAACACCTCCAAATTTAAACCAATTATGTCTGAACCACTGCTACTCATCTACTATATATATTAATATATATACTATATAATAAATATACATATATATACGATCTATATTAATATACATCTATTACATATAATATATATAATAGTATAATATATATATATAGGTATGTTGTGTGGTGTGCGTGTGTGTTTTGTGTGCGCGTGCGTGTTATGTATGCTATTATAAGTATGTGTGCTTGTATGTTTGTGTTGTTTGCGTGAATGTACGTATATAACAACAATAATAAAATAATAATATAATATTAATAATAATAATAATAATAATAATAATAACAATAATAATACAAAGCGACAGTGTGTTATATCCTGCCCAGCACGTCTGCATTCTCTCTATCCTCATGTGCGTCTGTGGCAGGCTTTTCTTTCAGGTGCGCACCCTTTTCTGGGCATCTATTGTCCTGTTTTCTAGGCACTCAAACTACATATTTCGTAAGTTTTTTTTCTTTCTGTCTTTATATCTTTCTCTTTCCTCTTCGAGCTTCACGGTGGGTTTCTATGTACACAGCGTATTGTCCTGTGCAGGTGTAATCGTCTCCCGGCTGGTTCTTGCACATGTGGGTGTTGTGGCATTGTCGCGATGTTTTTAATTATTCTGTGGCTGTAATTGCTTGTGCCTACATGTCAGCCCGATCACGACAGATGGATGCTATATATACACATCCACATACAGACAAAACTCGTACCACAGATGGAATGATTTTGATCAAAGATAAAAAGTTTATTATTGCTATTTTTATTTGTCTCTCTGTACACATCACAACGATTTATCCATATTGGAAGAATTAAGCATTCTTCATATCCTGGATGGACTTATTATCTGTACCTTCACGTTGGAAGACATGGTTTTCCTCTATCGATCTACGATCGCAAAGCTTCCTGAAGCGCACTGTGAACATCCTCATATATTTCCGTTCAAGTTGCTTGCACGTTTTCAGCAGGTCAATGCCCCGATCGTGCAGTGTAGCTTACGATGTTCTTGAGAGGCCGGTTTAACAAGTTGATCTGGATATCGGCGAAAGCTTGTCCACACGCTCTTACGCTTGACCAGAAACATCCCTGTGCTGGAGCTTCTCCAACACCGGCAAAGTTACCGTGTAGTCGGGCCGTTTAGCACGAGCGTTTTCCACTACAAACTGACACCGGTGAGCACACTACTGTAAAAATACTACTGTAAATCAGTGTAATCGTTAGATATATGCAATTGGCTTTACCATCAAAACGAAGTATATATTTAATTTTCCCTTATTAAGCTTATAAGTTCATGAGTTACGTAAGTTAATGGCCCTATAAGCTTATTTGATACACTCTTTTCCTACCTCATCAACGTTGAAGAAGCAGGATTGGAGCGGCGCAGGGAGCAAGTCCAGTCACGTTGGGCTTAGTGATTGCGAAGTTCTCAGGAGCTCTTCCGTCAGAGTTAAAACTTGGAAGGGCAGGTTTTGACTCTCCGTTCTGCACGTTCGTGGACTTCACACAAGGACCCAATCCTAGTGTTCTGTCAAGAAGCATTTATTAAAGATCATATATAGAAAGATGACTACAGACTGAGTAACAACAAATATGAAATAACCCCAAAAATCATTATGAAATTGAATTGTGATAACCGGATAATTACTCCCATGTATGCGAATAGCTCCTTCGAGACATGCGTCGAAGGTTAAATTCCCCCTGGGGGTTGGCGTGGTAGGGTTGGCGACGGCGGAGGCAACATGGGCTAGAGTCCCCGCCTTCAGCAGGGAAGACCCTAGCTGGTCGTCATTGGTTGGGGTCGTGTCGCACAACACACGGCCAGAGCCACTGCAGACTTACGACCTCAACCTGGTTATGTCTGTATCAATATCGTATACCAATAAAAAAGTCTCCTAAAATTAAATAGTCTTTATTAATGTTATATATAGTACATATATAATGTTATCTAGATTCATGTTATTTTGTTTTTGTTTTTTTCATCAAGACATCTCGCAGAGAAACCAGAGGCCACCTGATGACTCGATCATGTCCCTAGACTCGCTTACCATCCATATATATCTGAATTTGCTGAGAATGCATTTTTCTGAATGGCATTAGGAAGGCAATTTCTTCGAAAAGGAAATCTACCAGCAACATAGAATTCCATGAAAGGCTTTTTCAATAGTCTATAGCTATAAATACTTCGCGATACAGTGTAATAAAACAGGCACACACACATACTATAAATGAACATAATGATATATATGTGTGTGTGTGCGTGGTATTCTTAGTTTGTGTGTGTGTGTGAGTATACAACCCATGTGATACGCACACAATATTTTTTATTTTATTTATATATGTTGTTTTATATGTATAAATGTATGTGTGCTATGTGCTATATATATAATATATATATTGTAATATATTGTATATATATATATGCATAATATATAATATATGTATAGATATATGTATAGTATATATTATATATATTAATATATGCTATATATATATCTATATCTACTATATCTGTTTAACGGGGGGATCCTTCAGATGGTGGGGGTTTTTTGTCCGAATACTTTGTGCGATTTTATTTTTAGCGAGTTAATTTATTTATTTATTTATTTTTTAAAGCGTAGCTCCTATATTTAGGTTCATAAGCTCTGACCTAGGTGGATATGGCAGGTGGCGAAATCCATAATTTTTTCCCCCCCCATGTCGAATCAGTGTTAAATGACAAAAATATTCGCAACAATGCCAAGTGTCTCTCGTGCGAAAAAAAAAAACCCGCTTACTTACTCCTTAAAGTATAGGATTTTTCGAATAATTGGATGTGAAGGAGCTTTCGTCAGTGGTCTAAAGAAATGCCCTCTTATTTTTGTTAAAAATGATGACACTACTACTCTTCATCAGCCTAGTAAAACTAAAAGCAATGATTCCTTGTTTCACGATACCCCCCCCCCTTTTTTCTGTACTGTGATGTCTGTCCTCCTTTTTTTTTTCCCTTTCTTTTTCTCTCACTCTCTCTTTCACATCCTTCCTCACTCCCAGATCCTTACCTCTTTCTCTTCTTCATGCCTCCCCCCTCTCGTATCCTTCTTCCCTCCTCCCTATCTTTTATTCTCTCTCTCTCTCATTACCGACTCCTCGCCCTACCTCTCGTCATTCGCCTCCTTCCCACTCTGGTCCCAGCCTTTCTTAATGGCTTTTCTCTTCTCTTCTCCCTCTCTCGTTCTCGTTCTCACTTCCTCTCTCTCTTTCTCGTCCCTTTTGTCCCTCACTCTATCTCACACAATCCACTTCACTTAGTCAACCCGTAACCCCCACCCACACCCCCACACAGCCTGCACGCCACTCACAGACATAAGCAAAGCTAAGAAAAGCGGTCATTTGCATTGATTTTTTACATATTGCAAGTTTTTATTGAAACTACCTAACATATTGTTTTACAGTACTATGCAACAAAACATATGATTGATATTCGCACACCCAAAATCTACATTTAGTTTATAACGCATTACTTACATAATTGTAGGAAAAGTGTTATTTTAATTTTATATATATATAGATAATATATCTATATACATATATACTATATAGATCCTAACATACATGCATGTATATCTATATATATATATATATATATATATATATATAATATATATATATATGCATATATATACACCACTACAGGAACATACACATCATTTCACACATAAAATACACACACAGACATCACACACACACACATATATGTCTTTGTTTTTTTTAATGGTAGGTTTCTGTTTGGATGCCGCCGTGGGTCACGAGGCATCTACGTAGTTTTCATGTGTGATGCCTTGGAGTGAGTACGTGGTAGGGTCCCAGTTCTTTCATGGAGAGGGCCCGGTGTTTACCTTTTTTAGGACATCATTCTCTTCTATTTTATCCGGGCTTGGACCGGCCACTGACTTTGGGCTGGCTTGGCCACCCATGGTTAAGGTAGGCAATCAGAGGTGACGTCCCTTGCCCAAGGGAACAACGCGAAAGTAGCCCTGGCCGATGACTCGAAACCCCTCGAACTCAGACTGCCTTCGTGCGAGTCATAAGTCTGTGATGCTCATAACCACTCGGCCACCGCGGCTTATATAATTATGTATATGTATGTATAGAATATATATATTATATATATATATAATATATATTTATTTATCTGCATTTATTACATACATAAATATATTTATTTATAGATAATATGTTTATGTATGTTACATATATATAATATATTATATATATATAATATATATAGTATATAGATATATATTTCCATATATATATATATATATAATTATAGTTAACTTATAATATTCATATATATATATATTATATATATATATATATATATATATATATGTATATATATATTCATATATATTCATATACCTCTTGCATGCACACATACAGTTTCTTTGCACACACACACACACACACAACACCACACACAAGTGAACACACAACACAACACACTTTCTATAAACATATATCAGAAAATTTGAATCTAAGTGAATTAATGAAGAAAAAAAACGCGATACTTCATTTATATCGAAATTGCTGATACATCCCTCTTTCTTTTCCTCTGAAACATAAATGTAATCAAGTGCTGAAGATTTGCCGATAAACATATTTTAGATAGAGAATATATAGTAAAATGTTTTTCACAGGTGGCACTGACGTAGGAACCTTTGAAACAAAAAGGCTTTTTCCAAGGTTTTAAGAACACTGATGGAACTTATAGCCTCGTGGACGATTTCTCATCACCTGTCCTATCCCCTTACTTGGGTGAGTGATTAATCTCATCTGCGGTGTCCCTCTCTATATTCCTGTTATTGATTGTAACAGTATAATTATTTTAACAAATCCTATATAGCATAACAATGTTCTTGCTAATTGATTATCTTATCTCACACTTATTTTATCCACCTTATTTATTCTGTTTCTTCAATTCTAACCTAAGATTATTTCCAGGCGTGCTGTTTCCCCTTCATCACTGTATTTTTTTCACGTGACTTAGAGATTCATTACTTCATCATTGATTTGTCTATTTTCCTTTCTAGATCACACCATGTTCAGTTGGCTGATGCTCTCCTGCCTCTTAGGCTTCTCCCTACTGAGGGGTCAGGTAGGGACCACACTGTTGAATGCTTCTTGCTTTTTCGTCCACATGTCTTGTTAAAAGAGGGTCAGATTCTTCTTTAATATTCATGAAAACCTTATTTTTCATGTGAAATAGCATCGCTTATTACAAACATGGCCGTTTCTTTTACTAGGATTACCAGTATGTTACAAGGGAAGCAGTGTCGCTGGAAAACAAATGCATGAAATGTGGATTGGACCGCCTTTGCCAACTGCAGGTTCATTTTCCACATGCCTGAATCCGCATTTCGATGATGTGGAGAATCTGGAGGATTATATGTCGTAAGTTAATCTGGTCTACGTCCAGTGTTTTCTTACAATGACACAGCACATAATAATTTTTTCCATAAGTTAACAGTTTTAGACTCATTTATGATGAAGGGAGGAGATAACAATATTATTTCAAAGTTTATGCACTTCGTATGGTCTAGCAGCATCCCGATGGTATCTCAGGAGGCGTGGTTCGTGAGGCGACCTCGTTAAATCTTGCGAGCAAACAAGTAGCCTTCATCACAGGCCATCAGATGAGGGCAATGAGGGTTGAGTCTGACGTCAGAGTTTCCGCTGTTTTCCCTCGACAATCCTAGGAAGAGATCGTTTTTCTGATCTTGCCACTTCTGCGGCGAACTTCCCGTTTACAAACTGGTGAGTGAGGAACAGACTGAAAGTGTGCAAGACGTCGTCAAGTGATCGTAACCTCACACCGCTGCGTCTTTGCTGTGTTTTCATTCCCCCACCTGCTTCCAGCCACCACGCTCACCGCTCCCCACTGGCGGCACCATCACCTCGGCTGGCTCTATCTTTGGCTAAAATGACTGTTTAAGGAACACTGTTCACTTAATATTAAGCATGTCTCTTTACTTGTCTTGATGTACACTCACTGTTGATTAATATTACTGATTTCCAACATATCTTTCATTGTACATTTCATATATAAAAGCTTGGTCTCGCGTATATAGATCTACATGCCCGCTTGTGTATATATTGAGATAAGCACTGCTGCATTATGAACTGATAACGAGCTTGTCTTCTTGTTATGTGATTTTTTATTTCCATTACTTAACGCGCGTATATATTGAGAAACACTACTGCAGTTTGAATTGATAACGAATGTGTTTTCTTGTTATAGTGATTTTTAAATATTCATTTGTCATTTTTGACATTCCCTGCAATACACAGAAATATCCACTTGCAACTATATGAATATTTACAACATAATAACATTCTCACGCGCAACACAAAATAACATACATACACCAAGGGGTCAAAATTCACCTAATGGTAAACAGAAGGTAGCTCACCTCCGACAAAAAAGAACTGAAAGAACAAAAAAATGAGAAATTGAATGAATAGATAACTAGATAAGATAAAACTAAACCCTCAAAAACCCCGGGAGTACAAATGTCGTTACAGTTAAATGAGTTTTTAAAAAAAAATTTGCAAGTGAAATCTTTTGCATGAGTAAACAGAAACCACTAACTTTTCGTTGGTGAATAAACAAGAAACGAAAAGGTCGGGCTACTCCGGAATAACAAAAAAAAAAAATCTTACTAATTGATAGTAGCACCACTAAACTTCCTCCTACGCGCCTGTAAACAAAGTGCTTAAATTTTTGGCTGTAAAATGTTTGTTTGCGTGTGATTGTAAACACTGGCTATGTACCTTGTATGTAGACAGGGAAAATATAAGAATTTGTAGACATGCAAAATTTATAGACAAGGCAGTGCCTCCACGTCAAAAGTTTCTCTTCCCCCAAACCATTACCTGAATGACCTTAGATCAAAATGATATTAAATATAAATGTGTGTGGGGGGAATGGTCTATGTGAGGTTTTGCATGTATTATGCATGAATATCTATTCATCTGTGTGTGTGGGGTGCGTGCTGCGTGGCGTGCCGTAATATATAAACACATACCACACTCTTATTTTATATTTATATTTTACACACTAACGTACAAACATACTCACACACAATAGAAATACTGTTTTTCAGAATAACTTAGGAATTTGGTGTGTGTGTCGGTTTTGGGTGTGTTTTGATGTTGTGTGCATGTATATGAGTAATTAATATATATACGATCATAAATTTTTTATAAATATATTTCTCTGATAAATAAATGCTATATATATATATATTAATATATATATATATATATATATATTATAATATATATTTTTTATTTATTATATATATCATATTATATAAATAAAAATTGTTTGTTGTTTATTAATATTATATTTAAAAATTTTTATTTTTGTGTGGTGTGTGTTTTGGTTGGTGTTGTGGGGGTTGTTTTTAATTTAAGTTAAAAACTTTTTTTAAAGGTTCCCTAAGCCCCATGGGAATGGTGTGTGCGCGCGTGTGTGGTGTGTGTGTGTGTTGTGTGTGTGTGTGTTGTGGTGTGTGGGGGTGTGTGTGTGCTTTCGTGTGTGTGTGCATAGATGAAAATGTGTGCATCTATATGTATGTTTTTAAAATATTTTCAATTTTAATAATATATAATATATATAATATATATAATACACCACACATATATATATATATATATATATATATATATATATTTTTAAATATAAAATTATATAATGTATATATTTTAAATAAATATATTTATTTTAAAATTACTAGACAATCCCGTTTTTTTGTACATGCAGTAAAAATGTGGGTTTGATAAATGTAAAAAACAATAAAGAGTCTAGGGAAGCAGCCGTATAATTAAAAACAATAAGAAAGTGCTTTTATTATGGCTTATAAATTAGTATCAACTTTTTTCGAAAAGTTTGCAGCTTTTATTTTCTTGAATAATGAATTTTATTATATATTTTTTTATTTTGTTATTGTTTGTATTCTTTATTATATTTTTATTATATGCTTATCCATTAAATGAATTGTTGATCATATTCAATTAGTGCTTTTTTATTACAATTAGATTTTTCTCATTTAACGTTTCTTATAATCTTGGTTATCATAGAATTAATCACATAGTTTTCTTCTCGCTGTAGGTTTATTTAGTTGAGAAAATTTCCACAAGTTTAATTTTTTCCCTTTTAATTAATGTTACACAAAATACAAAAATTCATTTTCCCTACAAATAAAAATATACTATTAATGACATATAAAATTTCTTTGAATTCTAAAGGGTGATTTTCACTCTTATTCCTAGAAAACCGGATAACACCCATAAAAACATCACTTTTTCCTTTATTTTCCCAAAACTCATACCCTAACCATAAATAAAAAGGATATACTTCACCATATCTTGAGAAGCAACGATAAGGTTCCAGATTTTCAAAACGAAAAAATTTTCAAATTTAGTCCCCGTGTACCTGGGACGATGAACAATGGCCGCTCAGTCGAACTCACGTTTTCAGCCCACGGTCGCCCCCCAGGTAGACTGCTGTGCCCCCCGCTTGGGAAAACTCGGGTTCGCGAATCCTCATCTCGACGTACAATACGCACCTTTTCGAACGCGCTTTTTAAAATCATTTTTGTACGCACAGGCCGTGAATTTAAAGAGATTGAATACACCCCCCAGAAGTAATCTTCTAAGATTTGTTTGAAGAAATTTTTTTCAAATTTAGGCCTGGAGAGCGCACGAAATTTAAAACATCGCCACGCCCTTTGATGTGTTCTACCTGGAGATGATTGGGCTGAGTGAAAATAAACCCATCTCAAAAATCGTTGATTGGAGTGCTTTTCTTCTCCGGGAAAGGGTTTCGGGGATTGCGGATTCCGGTAACTCCTCGATAGTACCATATGCAGTTTGTTTGGGCTACTTGGCCAGCTTGCACATATCACATACTCACACACACCAAACATACACACACTAAAAAAACAAAACATAGACACCCATCAACACACAAACACCATAAAAACCCAAAAACCGCACATATATATGTTGTGGGGTGTATCAAATGAGTGTTTGTGTGCATGTATGTTTATGTTATATACACCGACATTTTATATATATATATTAATATAATATATTATATATATATATAATTAAAATGATTGTTTTTTCCTAAAAAATGTGAGTGCGTGCTGTGTTGATGGGGGGGGGGGTAAACGGGACTAAGAAATTGAGTGTGTGGGAGATAGATGAGGAAAAAAGGGAAAAAAGAGGAGAGAGGGAAAATGGAACGAGAGGAGAGGGGAAAGAGAGAAAAGGAAAGTTAAGAAGAGAGAGAGTGGAAGGACGAAAAACGGGGGGGGGGGGGCGAAGATAAAAAAAAGGGGGTATAAAAGATAGGGAAGGGAAAAAGGAAAAGAAGGGGGGAGGTTTGAAGAAGAGATTAGGAGGGAAGGAGTGGGGTGGGGAGTGAAAAGAGGAAAGGAAAGGGAAAGGAGAAAAAAGGGTGAGAACGGGGAGAAAAATCCTGAACAAGACTAAATGCTTTTAGTTTAGGCGTGATGAAGAGCATAGTGCATCATTTTGAAATGTTTTTAAAAAAAAGGGGGGGGGAAATTTGGGTTTTTAGACCTGAGAAACATCGAAAAACCCAACTTTAAGTAGTAAGTTGTCGCACGAAGACCTTGGCTTTTTGCGAATCTTTTGTCCCTTAACACGACCGACATGATTATTGTGCTTCGTCACCTGCTATATTCCTTGGCTAAGCTTACAAACCTTTTTCAGACATACCACCACCTGAATATCCCCTTAATATATATATATATATAATATTATTTATTATATAATAAAATTATATACACACACTATGTAAAAATTTATACTATAAAATTTGTGCGTGGTGTGTGTGGTGTGTTTTGTAAATATGGTTCTACGCTTTTACATATTCACACCAATAAAAACATGTGTGGTATACATGATAATATATAACACACATCACTATGAATAAACAACACCATATTAACCCACGTCATATATTTTTTTGTGCTGCTCTTTTACACTGTTCGGAAGTATTCGGGCTGTATATATGAAAAAACCCTTTCATGGAATTTTCCTTTTGTTTAGAATTCCTTTTTTAAAGAATTTGCCTTCTTGTGTCATTTCAAAATGCATTCTCAGAAAGTAAGATTTATTGGATGTTAAGAGTTAAAGGGGACATTTTGCCGAGTCTCATGTGGGGGCCTCGGGTTCTCTGCGAGATGACTTGATAATATATATATATATATATACATACATATTATATATTATATATTAATTATAATATATTATATATATGTACTTAATTATATTTATATAATATATATAATTATTATATATTATATATAAACCATTAAATTTTGGAAGACTTTTTTAATTGAATTACTAATTTTACAGACGTAACATTTTTGAGGATCGTAAGTCTGGCAGTGCCGGGCCGTGTGGTGGCACGACCCCAAAAAGGGGACGACCAGCTGGGGGCTCTTCCCTGCTGACGGGGGGGACTCTCACCCCCTTTTGTCTCGGGGCCGTCGCCAACCCTACCACGCCTAACCAGATACTCAAACGCAGTGCTCGAAGGGCTATCGCATACTGGAGTAATATACTGTTAACACAATTCCACTGATCATAATATTTTTTTTGGTGTTATTTCAATCTGTTACCTTCCCCTCATCCATTCTATTACTGACTTTCAAAAATTTTTTCTTTGAAAGAACACTTGGGGTGGGTGGCTCCAAGAATTTTGCAAAACGGAGAGTCAAACTCCCCCTTTCAAGTTAACTCTGACGGAAGCAGCTCCGAGAACTTCAGCATCCAAGGCCCAACTTTGACTGGCCCTTGCTCCCTTCGCCGCTCAAGCCCCTTTTTCCTTAAACGCGATCAGGTAGGAGATCAAAATAAAGAAGGGGTGTACAGATTAGTTAAAAGCTTAACTTACTTAGCTCATTAACTTATTTTTTTAAAAAGGGAAAATTAATATAACTTCTTTTTTTATGGAAAAGCAAAATGCATATTGTTTAATGATTACAAATTTAAGTTTTTCACAGAGTTGCTCTCCGTTCATTTGTGGTGGAAAACGCTGGGCCCAAACGCTGACTACACGGTAACTTTTGCCGGTTTGGGAAGCCCAGAAAAGACTGTTCTGGTCAAGTTTAAGCGTGTAGCAAACTGTTCGCCGATATCCAGATAAATTTGGGAAAAACCTTGTGCCTCAGAACATCGCCAGCTAAACCGCAAGACGGGTCATGACCTCTTGAAATCAAGTAACTTGGACGGCAATAATAGAAGGCTTTCACAGTGCCGCTTCAGAAGGCTTTGCGGAGATCGGGGAAAAAAACTAGGTTTTCCCAAACGTGAAGGTACGATTAACAAGCCATCCGGGATATGAAAAATGTTTGATATAGAAAAAAATACCCACAGCCCAAATTATGACTTTTCCAAAGGGTTTGGCTGCATCAAACCCAACACAACAGTAAAAAATCTAGGGTACACGTAGATAATACATGACATTTGAGACCACATTGATCATTCTACAAAAAAGTAATGGCACTTTGATAACTTAAATCACATCAAAAAAAATACCCCAAAAACAAGAATTGCTGAAAAAACAAACACTAGCATTGTACATTATTACTGTCTTAACATCTGGGGCTCCCAAAACAAAACCAACACCTTTTTTTCAAACCCGGGTGACAGAACAAAATTAAATAATTATCGACCCATCACTATACTACCAATAATATCTAAGTTCTCGAAAAAATTTTTGAAAACCAATTAACTTTTTTTTGGAAAAAAATAATTTTATATCTAACACACAACAGGGTTTTTAGGAGTAAACTATAAACCGAAACAGCATTTTAAAAGTCCAGATGAAATTTATAAAATATAGACAACCCCCAATAAATTTGCTCACCTGGTGTTTTACGAAGGCCTTTGACAGTGTCAGCCATGAATTACTTGTAAAGAAACTAAAAAATACAAATTGACATTTTTGGTTCAAAATTACCTGTCTGCAAAACCAATCATCAAACCCTGAAAAAGTATCATC
Source organism: Penaeus monodon (assembly GCF_015228065.2). NCBI lineage: Eukaryota > Metazoa > Arthropoda > Malacostraca > Decapoda > Penaeidae > Penaeus > Penaeus monodon. Next base: position 7,907,892 of record NC_051421.1, on the reverse strand, counting down.
AAAGAAACCCAAATTTTTCGTTCGGTTTCACAAGGATCCTCCTGCCCCAAACTTTTTATTATATTCATTAAAGATCTGTCACAATTGTAAAAACTGTCTTCTTTTTCATTTTTGCCGACGACTCTCAATTCCCCTTTACGCTGCCTCTGTTAAAAACCCAAATGAATTGATGGAAAACCAAACAAAACCCCAACAAACAAAAAAAAACTTCGATATGAAGGGCCCCGAAACTAAATCCAAAAAAACACAAGTATTTTTTTTTGGGGGCCGTCCGAACATACAAAAAAAAACCCACAGACCAATTATAACTTCCAAGGTTGCTCATCAAACCCAAAAAACAGTAAAAAAAACTAGGGGTCCGTAGATAGATAAATGACATTTGAGACACACTTGATCATACTACAAAAAGTAAGGGCAAAATTTTATATACTTAAATACATCAAAAATAAAAAAAACCCACAGAAAAAAGAATTGCTGTTTTTTCAAAAACTACACTTAGTATCATTAATTACTGTCCTTAAAAACAAAAAAAAACAAAATACAAAGGACCCAAAAACTACAGAACTTCGCGGCAAAATAGCACTAGGAAATTAAATAAATATACCCCCCATCACACCACATATAAACAAACTAAAATGGGTAAAAGTACATCAGAAATACCCTATAACACATGTTTTCTAATCCTAAAAACATACAAGGAAAATTTCCCAAAATGGGTATTACCCAACAAACAACAGGTAACAAAACAGGTGTCCATATCAAGGCAAAATAACTCCCTATATATCAGAAAAACGAACACAGAAAACCGGGGGAAGAAAAATGCAAATCCCCAGGACTGGTGATCTGGACCCAAATACCAAAAATATTAGAAATATCTCCAACCAAAAAGACATTTAAAACAAAAATGAAAGAACCTACTGAAAAATCAAAACTCAGGGTCAAAAAATCAAGCCAAACGATATTTCATCTTTTGTGTATTAAAGTTCTGCTAACTTTTTTAAAAAACATTGTATAATATCTATGTATCTAACTCTTTTACATAGTGTAAAAAATATATATGAAATAAAAACCCATTTTAATTTTGGGGAAAAAGTGTTTTTAAATTTAATTTTAATTGAATTGAAATTGAATTTATCTTTCCCAAAATGATGAATCGTTGTCATGTAAAAGAAAAACATAAAAAACAAGCAAAACGTTTTTTTACTTTGACCCCACCACAAAATATGAGTGAATGTGTATAATACTTTTTTTAATTCCCTTTAAAACCCCAAAAAAAAAAAATTCTACCTATCGATTTCACAGATATACATCCATACACATGTATATCAAACCCCTATTTTCGTCTCAGACTGACAAGTGGCACGGTAATTACAGCGACAGCAAAGCAAAGCGCAAAACAACAACCCGCTCATGGGCAAGAAACCCGCCAGAGCCAAAAACCCCGCACAGCACGCTTTTTCCCGGGGGGAAAACCACCCGTAAAAAACTCGACAGAGAAAAAGAAAACAATAGTATTTTCTTGTCTGGAAAAACAACACAAAAAACCGCCCCGAAAAAAAGAAAGATGGCAGGAGAAGATGCCGCCGATGGAAGCCCGCCACAAGGAAAGCGGCTTGGGGTGGCCACGACAACACTCTGTCGCTTTCTCTCTCTCTCTCTCATTTCATTACCGAAGCGGTAGCATAGTGGCTTGCAACCCGATACAAAAGGAAAGGAAATTATACCCTTTGTGTATATGTTTTTCTCCTGGCACAACTGACACTTTTATTTGTTTTTTAATATTACTTTTTCCATTTTCCCTTTTAGTCTATTTTCAAAAAAGGAAATGCTGTAAAAGGAAAGTAGAATTACAAGAAATAATCCTTCAGCAATGGCCCAAACAAAGGTTTTACATTGGGCCCCTAATAAATGGTTTGATGATTAGTGTAAAGTCCTTTCTATAAAAATTTTGAAAAACGTATCTTTCATGTAACTACATTGTGCTCGTTCACATACTGCGAAAAATTCCTTACATAGTAGCCTTTCACCGCAGACCCTAACTGTACGTGCACACATACACGCTTACACGCGTACGTACACACATAAACCCCAAAACGTACACCAGCACACATATAAAAAAATCATATACATATATACACATGCAAAGCACGTAATGAACTCCTACCCATGTTCGAAGACTTATACCAAAAATTATCTTGAATTTTGAAGTAGGCCAATTTTAAATTTTTAAATTTTAAAAAGGGGAAGATCACCTGAATTTTTAATTTAAGACGAAACATGGGGGGGGCGGTCCCCCTGATTTTTTTTCGTTTAAAATTCCCACTTGGGGTTGAAAATTTACAACTTACTTAACCGGACACTTCCGTCGATACATGCTTAAAATATATACACAAGTGTTTATATCACATTCATATAGTAGTGTAAAAATCGACAAACACACAAAAGTAGGGGGTTGCTCTATTTCATAAAGTGTGGTGAGATACAAGAAAAAAAAAAAATTGTAAAAAAAACATATAGTAAGATTTACATTTTTTCATCTATAGAAGTTTTAAAATAAACGTTTTTTGCCCCTATCTGTGGACAAGAGAGAAAAATACTTATATATGTGTGCGGGGGGTGTGGTGTTTGTGTGGTGTGTGTGTGGTGTGTGTGTGTTGTGTGTTTTGTGCATATATTTTTTATATAATATATATGAATATAATATATATAATATATATATATATAATAATATTAATATATGTATATATATATATACATTTAAAATATATTTTATAATTATTTAAAATATTTAAAATTATATTTCACATATAAAATTTTGTATATTACAATACAACACAACACAAACACATATATAAATTTTTATATAATATATTAAAATATATATATATATAATTTATATATATATATATATAAGTACACACACACCACCCCGGGGCATATAACATATCAATAGATATACATCAGAATAGTAATTTTTGTACCCCATTTTCCCCGTAGATATATAGTTTTTATACATTTTGGGCAATCTAAGGTCATTTAGGGGTGGCTTGGCGAACGAAAAAAACGACCCTTTTAAATTTTTTTATGTCCATTAATTCTTTGCTCATTTGACTTCTCCTACTTGCATATGCAAGCATTTTTTTTTGAGGAATGTGTTTTGGCAAGTCCACATACAACAAACACACGCGTAAACACTATACAAATTTCTGTGTGTGTGTTTTTGGTCTTGCAAAATACACAAAAGCATGTATAAATGTATATTGCAATGCCAAGCACACATCATATTTTTGTGTGTTTTCGGTATGCTATGCTCATACCACAGCTGATATGGGTAATTATATATTAAAAGGTAAAAATAAAATCATGAGTAGATTACATATTAAATCATAACCAAAGTACCCAAGTGGAGATAACATAGCACAGAGTTTCAAATAACGTCTTTGAAGAGGTAAAAAGGAAAAAAAACGCACTGTATCCTAGTATACATTAAACATAAAAGCATAAAGATCGTACGTATATACACATTCCACTCGTTATGTTTTATTTACATTTAAACATACATATCAATTATAAATATATAAAAGAATATTACATATAAATATATTATTTATATATATATTATTAATATTATTGTGGTTGTGTGGTTTTGTGTGTGTGTGTTTTTGGGGTGGTGTGTGTGTGTGTGTGTGCCATACACCACACACACACACACACACATATATATATAATATAATATTTTAATAATATAATATATAATATATATATATATATATGTATATATTTATATATATATTTTTTTATGTAGTATGAAAGCTATATATTATAATATTTATATATTATATATATATATATATATTATTAATATATAATTTTATATGTAGTATGTTGTATGTGCCCCAAATTTTTAAATTTTATATAATATTATTATATAAAATATATATATATATATATAATATATATATATTTATGTTGTGTATGTATATACATATATATACACAATATTGTTTCACCACACACACACAAACCACCACCACACACACACCACACACAAAATTATATTATAAAAATATATAAAAATATAATATATATTTAAATTTTAATATATTCTGTGTATATATTTACTTTTTACATCCCACCCACACACACACATTATATTTATTATAAAGTGTATATATATTATATATATTTTAATATATATATATATATATATATATTATACATATATTTACCTATAAAATAAAAATTTTTAATATAGATAATAGTTAATTTATTCAAAGGAAAACCATAATGCATTTTTTTTAACCATT
>NC_051421.1:7896085-7898585 GCF_015228065.2 Penaeus monodon | reverse complement strand
TATTTCTGATGTACTTTTAGCCATTTTAGTTTGTTTATATGTGGTGTGATGTGGTCATATTTATTTACATTTCCTAGTGCTACTCTTGCCGCGAAGTTCTGTAGTTTTTGGGTCCTTTGTATTTGTGTTTTGTATTTGTGTTAAGACAGTAATTAATGATACTAAGTGCTAGTGTTTGTATAACAGCAATTCTTGTTTCTGTGGGTATTTTATTTTTGATGTGATTTAAGTATATCAAAGTGCCCATTACTTTTCTGTAGATATGATCAATGTGTGTCTCAAATGTCATTTATCTATCTACGTGTACCCCTAGATTTTTTACTGTTGTGTTGGGTTTGATGCAGCAACCTTGGAAGTCTATAATTGTGTCTGTGGGTATTTTTGCTATGTTCTGACGGCTGCCTATAAAAATACATTGTGTTTTTTGTGGATTTAGTTTCAGGCCATTCATATCGAAGTATTTTTTTGCTTCTGTTAGGGTTTGTTTGGTTTTTCCTATCAATTCATTTAGGTTGTTAACAGAGGCAGCGTGAAGGAATTGAGAGTCGTCGGCATACTGAATAAGAAGACAGTTTCTTACAATTGATGACAGATCATTAATGAATATAATAAATAAGATTGGGCCTAGGATGGATCCTTGTGGAACACCGAACGAAATTGGTTGCTTTGATGATACTTTTTCATGGATTTTGACTGATTGTGTTCTTGCAGACAGGTAATTTTTGAACCAAAAATGATCAATTTCGTGATTTGTTAGTTTCTTTACAAGTAATTCATGGCTGACACTGTCAAAGGCCTTCGATAAATCACACAGAGTGAGCAAATTGATCTGGTTGTTGTCTATATTTTTATAAATTTCATCTGTGACTTTTAATAATGCTGTTTCGGTTGATAGTTTACTCCTAAAACCGTGTTGTGTGTTAGATATAAAGTTATTTTCTTCCAAAAATAATGTTAATTGGTTTGCAACTATTTTCTCGAGAACTTTAGATATTATTGGTAGTATAGTGATGGGTCGATAATTATTAATTTCGTCTCTGTCACCGGATTTGAAAATAGGTGTTTGTGTTTTGTTTGTGGAGCCCCAGATGTTAAGACAGTAATTAATGATACTAAGTGCTAGTGTTTGTATAACAGCAATTCTTGTTTCTGTGGGTATTTTATTTTTGATGTGATTTAAGTATATCAAAGTGCCCATTACTTTTCTGTAGATATGATCAATGTGTGTCTCAAATGTCATGTATCTATCTACGTGTACCCCTAGATTTTTTACTGTTGTGTTGGGTTTGATGCAGCAACCTTGGAAGTCTATAATTGTGTCTGTGGGTATTTTTGCTATATCAAGCATTCTTCATATCCTGGATGGACTTGTTAATCTGTACCTTCACGTTGGAAGACATAGTTTTCTCCACGATCTCCCGCAAAGCCTTCCTGAAGCCGGCACTGTGAACGTCCTTCATATTATTGCCGTCCAAGTTACTTGCACTTTCAAGCAGGTCATGACCCGATCTTGCGGTGTAGCTGGCGATGTTCTGAGGCACAAGGTTTTCCAAGTTGATCTGGATATCGGCGAACAGTTTGTCTACACGCTCTACAACTTGACCAGCAACAGTCTGTGCTGGAGCTTCTCCAACACCGGCAAAAGTTACCGTGTAGTCAGCGTTGGCACGAGCGTTTTCCACCACAACTGAACCGGAGAGCACACTCTGTGAAAATACTTAAATTAGTAATCATTAAACAATATGCATTGTGCTTTACCATAAAAAACGAAGTATATATTTAATTTTCCCTTGTTAAACTTATAAGTTAATGAGCTAAGTAAGTTAATGCTTATAAGCTAATCTGATACACCATTCTTCATTTGATCTCCTACCTGATCAGCGTTGAAGGAAGCGGACTTCGAGCGGCGAAGGGAGCAGAGTCCAGTCACGTTGGCCTTAGTGATGCTGAAGTTCTCGGAGCTGCTTCCGTCAGAGTTAACTTGAAAGGGCAGGTTTGACTCTCCGTTCTGCACGTTCTTGGAGTCACACCACCCAAGTGTTCTGTCAAAGAAATAATTTATGAAAGATCAGTATATAGAATGGATGAGAGGGAATGGTAACATGATATGAAATAACACCAAAAATATCATTATGATCAGTGGAATTGTGTTAACAGTATATTACTCCATGTATGCGATAGCTCCTTCGAGCACTGCGTCGAGTATCTGGTTAGGCGTGGTAGGGTTGGCGACGGCGCGAGACAAGATGGGCTGAGAGTCCCCGCCGTCAGCAGGGAAGAGCCCTAGCTGGTCGTCCCATTGGTTGGGTCGTGCCACACACACGGCCAGAGCCACTGCCAGACTTACGATCCTCAACATAGTTACGTCTGTACAAATATAGTAATATCAATTAAAAAAGGTCTTCCAAAATTATAATGGTTTATATATATATATATATATATATATATATATATATATATATATTAAGTACATATATATAATATATATATAATATATATA
>NC_051421.1:7886085-7891085 GCF_015228065.2 Penaeus monodon | reverse complement strand
AAACACTGACGTAGACAAGATTACTTACGACACTATAATCCTCCAGAGTTTCCACATCATCGAAATCGTCGGATTCAGGCATGTGGAAATGAACCTTCATGGCAAGGCGGTCTACATCCACATTCATGCATTTGTTTTCAGCGACACTGCTTCCCTTGTAACATACTTGGTAATCCTAGTAAAAGAAACGGCCATGTTTTGTAATAGTGATGCTATTTCACATGAAAAATAAGGTTTTCAATGAATATTAAAGAATCTGACCTCTTTTAACAAGACATGTGGAAGAAAAAGCAAGAAGCATTCAACAGTGTGTCCATACCTGACCCTCAGCTAGGGAGAAGCCTAAGAGGCAGGAGAGCATCAGCCAAATGAACATGGTGTGATCTAGAAAGAAAATGAACAAATCAACTGATGAAGTATATGAATCTGTCAGTCACTGAAAATATACAGTGATGAATGGGAAACAGCACGCCATGGAAATAATCTTAGGTTGAATTGAAAGAAACAGAATAACTAAAGGTGGATTATAATAAGTGTGAGATAAAGATAATCCAATAGAAGAACATTTTTTTATGTTATATAAGATTGTTAAAATAATTATACTGTAAATCAATAACAGTATATAGAGAGGGACACGAGTATGAGATTAATCACTCACCAAGTAGGGATAGGACCAGTGATGAGAAATCGTCCACGAGGGCTTATATAGTTCCATCAGTGTCTTAAAACCTTTGGAAATAAGAACTTTTTTTTAAAGGTTCCTGCTTCAGTGCCACCTGTGAAAACATTTTTACTATATATTCTCTATTTAAAATATGTTTATCGGCAAATCTTCAGTCACTTGATTACATTTATGTTTCAGAGGAAAAGAAAGAGGATGTATCAGCAATTTGCTCTAAATGAAGTATCGCGTTGAAATACATTTTTTTTTTCTTCATTAATTTCACTTACATTCAAATTTTCTGAATATATGTTTATAGAAATGTGTGTGTGTGTGTGTGTGTGTGTGTGTGTGTGTGTGTGTGTGTGTGTGTGTGTGTGTGCAAAGATGTATGTGCGCATGCATATGTATGTATATGAATATATATATATATATATATATATATATATATATATATATATATATATGAATATTTATATAAACATATATATATATATATATATATATATATATATATAAATGCAGATAAATATATATATATATATATATATATATATATATATATATACATACATATACGTATATATATATATATAAGGCCGCGGTGGCCGAGTGGTTAGAGCATCGGACTTATGACTCGCACGACGGCAGTCTGAGTTCGAGGGTTTCGAGTCATCAGCCAGGCGCGTTGTTCCCTTGGGCATGGGACTTCACCTCGATTGCCTACCAATGGGTGGCCAAGCCAGCCCAAGTCAGTGCTGGTCCCAAGCCCGGATAAAATAGAGAGAATGATTACCTAAAAGGTAACACCGGCACTCTCCGTGGAAAGGAACTGGGGACCCTACCACGTACTCACTCCAAAAGCATCACATCATGAAAATTACGTATCATGCTGTGACCCACGGCGGCTCAGACATGAACCTACCATTAAAAAAAACAAAAACATATATATGTGTGTGTGTGCATGTCTGTGTGTGTATTTATGTGTGTGAAATGATGTGTATGTGTCTGCGTGTATATATATGCATATATATATATATTATATATATATATATGCATGCATGTATGTATGTATATATATATATATATATATATATATATATATATAATTAAATAATCACTTTTCCTACAATTATGTAAGTAATGTGTTATAAACATAAATGTAGATTTTGTGTGTGGAATATCAATCATATGTTTTGTTGCATTACTGTAAACAATATGTTAGGTAGTTCAATGAAACTGCATATTAGTACAAAAATCAAGGCAAATTGACCGCTTTTTCTTAGCTGTTGCTTATGTCTGTGAGTGCGTGCGTGTGTGGGGGTGGGGGGTGGGGGTTACGGGTGACTAAGTGAGTGAGTGTGTGAGATAGAGTGAGGGAAAAAAAGGAGAGAAAGAGAGAGAGGAAGTGAGAACGAGAGAGAGGAGGGAGAAGAGAGAGAAAGACATTAAGAAAGGCGGGAGTGGGAAGGAGGCGAATGAGAGAGGGAGGGGAGAGCGGTAATGAGAGAGAGAGAGAATAAAAGATAGGGAGGAGGGAAGAAAGGGATAAGAGAGGGGGGAGGCATGAAGAAGAGAAAGAGGGAAGGAGTGAGGGAGGAAGGATGTGAAAGAGAGAGTGAGAAAAAGAAAGGGAAAAAAAGAGACAGACATACACATACAGAAAAGGGGGGGGGGGATCGTGAAACAAGGAATCATTGCTTTTAGTTACTAGGCGTGATGAAGAGTAGTAGTGTCATCATTTTAACAAAAAATAAGAGGGAATTTCTTTAGACACTGACGAAGCATCCTTCTCATCAATTATTCGAAAAATCCTATACTTTAAGGAGTAAGTAAGCGTCGCACGAGAGACACTTGGCACTGTTGCGAATATTTTTGTCATTTAACACTGATCCGACATGATTATGGTGATTTCCTAAATATAGGAGCTACTGCTATAAAAATAAATAAATAAATAAATAAATAAATAACTCGCTAAAAATAAAAATCGCACAAAGTATTCGGACAAAACCACCATCTGAATGATCCCCCTTTAAACAATATATATATATATATATATATATATATATATATATATATATATATATATATATATATATATGGGTATATATATGCACATACGCACACATACATTTATATATATAAACACACATATATAAAATAAAAATATGTGTGCGTATACCTGGGTATACTCACACACACACACACATAACTATGAATACACACACACACACATATATATCCATATGTTCATATAGTATGTGTGTGTGCTGCTTTATTACACTGTTCGCGAAGTATTTATAGCTATAGATATTGAAAAAGCCTTTCATGGAATTCCTATTTGCTTTAGATTTCCTTTTCGGAAGAATTTGCCTTCCTAATGCCATTTCAGAAAATGCATTCTCAGCAAATATCAGATATATATTGGATGGTAAGAGAGTTCTAGGGACAGTTGATCGAGTTATCAGGTGAGTCCTCTGGTTCTCTGCGAGATGTCTTGATGAAAAAAACAAAAACAAAATAACATGAATATACATAACATTATATATGTACTATATATAACATACATAAAGACTATTTTAATTTTAGGAGACTTTTTTATTGATATTACTATATTTGTACAGACATAACCATGTTGAGGATCGTAAGTCTGGCAGTGGCTCTGGCCGTGTGTGTGGCACGACCCAACCAATGGGACGACCAGTTAGGGCTCTTCCCTGCTGAAGGCGGGGACTCTCAGCCCATGTTGCCTCGCGCCGTCGCCAACCCTACCACGCCCAACCAGATACTCGACGCAGTGCTCGAAGGAGCTATCGCATACATGGAGTAATATCCTGTTATCACAATTCAATTGATCATAATGATTTTTTGGTTTTATTTCATATTTGTTGTTACCATTCTGTATCATCTATTCTATATACTGATCTTTCATAAATGCTTTCTTTGACAGAACACTAGGATGGTGTGATTCCAAGAACGTGCAGAACGGAGAGTCAAACCTGCCCTTCCAAGTTAACTCTGACGGAAGCAGCTCCGAGAACTTCAGCATCACTAAGGCCAACGTGACTGGACTTTGCTCCCTGCGCCGCTCCAAGTCCGCTTCCTTCAACGCTGATGAGGTAGGAAAAGAAATGTATCAAATAAGCTTATAGGCATTAACTTACTTAACTCATTAACTTATAAGCTTAATAAGGGAAAATGAAATATATACTTCGTTTTTTATGGTAAAGTACATTGCATATTATCTAACGATTACTGATTTACATAATGTATTTTTACAGAGTGTGCTCACCGGTTCAGTTGTAGTGGAAAACGCTCGTGCTAACGCCGACTACACGGTAACTTTTGCCGGTGTTGGAGAAGCTCCAGCACAGACTGTTTCTGGTCAAGTCGTAGAGCGTGTGGACAAGCTGTTCGCCGATATCCAGATCAACTTGTTAAACCTTGTGCCTCAGAACATCGCCAGCTACACTGCACGATCGGGTCATGACCTGCTTGAAAGTGCAAGCAACTTGGACGGCAATAATATGAAGGATGTTCACAGTGCCGGCTTCAGGAAGGCTTTGCGAGAGATCGTAGAGAAAACCATGTCTTCCAACGTGAAGGTACAGATTAATAAGTCCATCCAGGATATGAAGAATGCTTAATCTTCTAATATGATGAAATCGTTGTGAGTGTACAGAGAGACAAATAAAAACTAGCAATAATAAACTTTTTATCTTTGATCAATCATATCCATCTGTGTGTACGTGTTTTGTCTGTATGTGGATGTGTATATATTATGCATCCATCTGTCGTGATCGGGCTGACATGTAGGCACAAGCAATTACAGCCACCGACTAATTAAAAGCATCGCGACAAAGCCACAACACCCCATATGGTGCAAGAACCAGCCGGAGACGATACACCTGCACAGGACAATACGCTGTACATAGAAACCACCGTGGAAGCTCGAGAGAAAGATAAAGAAAGAAAGAAAAAACTTACGAAATATGTAGTTTGAGTGCCTAGAAATACAAGACAAATAGCTGCCCAGAAAAAGGTGCGCACCTGAAGGAAGCCTGCCACAGACGCACATGAGATAGAGAGAATGCAGACGTGCTGGCCAGGATAACACGCTGTCGCTTTTTATTATTATTATTTTATTATTATTATTATTATTATTATTATTATTATTATTATTATTGTTGTTGTTGTTGTTATTATTATTATTATTATTTCGTTACCGAGCGAACGAATATGAGCAGCCTGCGTCCTGATACAAAAAGGTAAAGGAAATTCCATTGGTTCGTTTATATGTACGCTCTCCTGGAAAACCACCAGAAATCACCCTTTTATA
>NC_051421.1:7873585-7881085 GCF_015228065.2 Penaeus monodon | reverse complement strand
CACATTTATATTTGATATCATTTTGATCTAAGGTCATTCAGGTAATGGTTTGGGGGAAGAGAACTTTTGACGTGGAGGCACTGCTGTCTATAAATTTTGCATGTCTACAAATTCTTATTTTTTCCCTGTCTACATACAAGGTACATAGCCAGTGTTTACAATCACACGCAAACAAACATTTTACAGCCAAATTGAAGCACTTTGTTTACAGGCGCTTAGGAGGAAGTTGAGTGGTGCTACTATCAATTAGTAATTTTTTTTTTTTTTTTTTTTTTTTTTTTGTTATTCCGGAGTAGCAGACCTTTTCGTTTCTTGTTTCATTCACCAACGAAAAGTTAGTGGTTTCTGTTTACTCATGCAAAAGATTTCACTTGCATTATTTTGTTAAAAACTCATTTAACTGTAGCGACATTTGTACTCCAGGGGTTTAGAGGGTTTAGTTTTATCTTATCTAGTTATCTATTCATTCATATTACTCATTTTTTTGTTCTTTCAGTTCTTTTTTGTCGGTAGGTGAGCTACCTTCTGTTTACCATTAGGTGAATTTTGACCCCTTGGTGTATGTATGTATTTTGTGTGTGCGCGTGAGAATGTTTATATGTTTGTAAATATTCATATAGTTGCAAGTGGATATACTGTGTATTGCAGGGAATGTCAAAAATGACAAATGAATATTTAAAAAATCACTATAACAGAAAACACATTCGTTATCAATTCATAATGCAGCAGTGCTTATCTCAATATATACACAAGCGCGCATGTAGATCTATATACGCGAGTACCAAGATTTCTATATGAAATGTACATGAAAGATACGTTGAAATTCAGTAATATTTAATCAAAAGTGAGTGTACATCAAGACAAGTAAAAGAGACATTGCTTAAATTAGGTGAACAGTGTTCCTTAAACAGTCATTTTAGCCAAAGAAGAGCCAGCCGAAGGTGATGGTGCCGCCAGTGGGGAGCGTGAGCGTGGTGGTGAAGCAGGTGGGAATGAAACACAGCAAGACGCAGCGGGTGAAGGTTACGCTCACTTGACGACGGTCTTGCACACTGTCAGTCTGTTCCTCACTCACCAGTTTGTAAACGGGAAGGTCGCCGCAGAAGTTGGCAAGATCAGAACCGATCTCTTCCTCAGGATTGTCGAGGGAAACAGCGGAAACTCTGACGTCAGACTCAACCCTCATGCCATCATCCTGATGGCCTTTGATGAAGGCTACTTGTTGCTCGAAAGATTTAACGAGTCGCCTCACGTAACACGCCTCCTGAGATACCACTCGGGATGCTGCTAGACCCTACGAAGTGCATAAACTTTTAAATATATATGTTTATCTCCTCTCCTTATCATAAAATGAGTCTAAACTGTTTAACTTATGGGAAAAAAATATTATGTGCTGTCATTGTAAGAAAACACTGACGTAGACAAGATTACTTACGACACTATAATCCTCCAGAGTCTCCACATCATCGAAATCGTCGGATTCAGGCATGTGGAATGAACCTTCATGCAAGGCGGTCTACATCCACATTCATGCATTTGTTTTCAGCGACACTGCTTCCCTTGTAACATACTTGGTAATCCTAGAAAAAGAAACGGCCATGTTTTGTAATAGTGATGCTATTTCACATGAAAAATAAGGTTTTCAATGAATATTAAAGAATCTGACCTCTTTTAACAAGACATGTGGAAGAAAAAGCAAGAAGCATTCAACAGTGTGTCCATACCTGACCCTCAGCTAGGGAGAAGCCTAAGAGGCAGGAGAGCATCAGCCAAATGAACATGGTGTGATCTAGAAAGAAAATGGAACAAATCAACTGATGAAGTATATAAATCTCTCAGTCACTGAAAATATACAGTGATGAATGGGAAACAGCACGCCATGGAAATAATCTTAGGTTGAATTGAAGAAACAGAATAACTAAAGGTGGATTATAATAAGTGTGAGATAAAGATAATCCAATAGAAGAACATTTTTTATGTTATATAAAATTGTTAAAATAATTATACTGTAAATCAATAACAGGATATAGAGAGGGACACGAGTATGAGATTAATCACTCACCAAGTAGGGATAGTACCAGTGATGAGAAATCGTCCTCGAGGCTTATATAGTTCCATCAGTGTCTTAAAACCTTTGGAAATAAGAACTTTTTTTAAAGGTTCCTACTTCAGTGCCACCTGTGAAAACATTTTTACTATATACTCTCTATTTAAAATATGTTTATCGGCAAATCTTCAGTCACTTGATTACATTTATGTTTCAGAGGAAAAGAAAGAGGATGTATCAGCAATTTGCTCTAAATGAAGTATCGCGTTTTTTTTCTTCATTAATTTCACTTACATTCAAATTTTCTGAATATCTGTTTATAGATATGTGTGTGTGTGTGTGTGTGTGTGTGTGTGTGTGTGTGTGTGTGTGTGTGTGTGTGTGTGCAAAGATGTATGTGTGCATGCATATGTATGTATATGAATATATATGAATATATATATACATATATATATATATATATATAATATGAATATTATATAACATATATATATATAATATATATATATATATATATATATATATATATATATATATACATACATATACATATATATATAAGGCCGCGGTGGCCGAGTGGTTAGAGCATCAGACTTATGACTCGCACGACGGCAGTCTGAGTTCGAGGGTTTCGAGTCATCGGCCAGGCGCGTTGTTCCCTTGGGCAAGGGACTTCACCTCGATTGCCTACCTAACCAATGGGTGGCCAAGCCAGCCCAAGTCAGTGCTGGTCCTAAGCCCGGATAAAATAGAGAGAATGATTACCTAAAAGGTAACACCGGCACTCTCCATGAAAGGAACTGGGACCCTACCACGTACTCACTCCAAGAGCATCACATCATGAAAACTACGTATCATGCTGTGACCCACGGCGGCTCAAACATGAACCTACCATTAAAAAAAACAAAAACATATATGTGTGTGTGTGTGCATGTCTGTGTGTGTATTTATGTGTGAAATGATGTGTATGTGTGTGCGTGTATATATATGCATATATATATATATTATATATATATATATATATATATATATATATATATATATATATACATGCATGTATTATATATATATATATATATATATATATATATATATATAATTAAATAATCACTTTTCCTACAATTATGTAAGTAATGTGTTATAAACATAAATGTAGATTTTGTGTGTGGAATATCAATCATATGTTTTGTTGCATTACTGTAAACAATATGTTAGGTAGTTCAATGAAACTGCATATTAGTACAAAAATCAAGGCAAATTGACCGCTTTTTCTTAGCTGTTGCTTATGTTTGTGAGTGCGTGCGTGTGTGGGGGTGGGGGTGGGGGGTTACGGGTGACTAAGTGAGTGAGTGTGTGAGATAGAGTGAGGGAAAAAAAGGAGAGAAAGAGAGAGAGGAAGTGAGAACGAGAGAGAGGAGGGAGAAGAGAGAGAAAGACAATAAGAAAGGCGAGAGTGGGAAGGAGGCGAATGAGAGAGGGAGGGGAGAGCGGTAATGAGAGAGAGAGAGAATAAAAGATAGGAGGAGGGAAGAAAGGGATAAGAGAGGGGGAGGCATGAAGAAGAGAAAGAGGGAGAAAAGAGGAGTGAAGGAGGAAGGATGTGAAAAAGAGAGTGAGAAGAGAGGGAAAAAAGAGAGACAGACATACACATACAGAAAAGGAGGGGGGTCGTGAAACAAGGAATCATTGCTTTTAGTTACTAGTGTCATCATTTTAACAAAAAATAGGAGGGAATTTCTCTAGACACTGACGAAGCATCCTTCTCATCAATTATTCGAAAAATCCTATACTTTAAGGAGTAAGTAAGCGTCACACGAGAGACACTTGGCATTGTTGCGAATATTTTGTCATTTAACACTGATCCCTCATGATTATGGTGATTTCGCCACCTGCCATATCCACCTAGTCAGAGCTTATGAACCTAAAATATAGGAGCTACTGCTATAAAAATAAATAAAAATAAATAAAATAAATAAATAACTCGCTAAAAATAAAAATCGCACAAAGTATTCGGACAAAACCACCATCTGAATGATCCCCCTTAGTATATATATATATATATATATATATATATATATATATATATATATATATATATATATAGCACTCGACAATACATTTCATAAAAACACAGATATAAAATAAAAATATTGTGCCTATACATGGGTATACTCACACACACACACACATAACTATGAATACACACACACACACATATATATCCATATGTTCATATAGTATGTGTGTGTGCTGCTTTATTACACTGTTCGCGAAGTATTTATAGCTATAGATATTGAAAAAGCCTTTCATGGAATTCCTATTTGCTTTAGATTTCCTTTTCGGAAGAATTTGCCTTCCTAATGCCATTTCAGAAAATGCATTCTCATCAAATATCAGATATATATTGGATGGTAAGAGAGTTCTAGGGACAGTTGATCGAGTCATCAGGTGAGTCCTCTGGTTCTCTGCGAGATGTCTTGATGAAAAAAAAACAAAAACAAAATAACATGAATATACATAACATTATATATGTACTATATATAACATACATAAAGACTATTTTAATTTTAGGAGACTTTTTTATTGATATTACTATATTTGTACAGACATAACCATGTTGAGGATCGTAAGCCTGGCAGTGGCTCTGGCCGTGTGTGTGGCACGACCCAACCAATGGGACGACCAGTTAGGGCTCTTCCCTGCTGAAGGCGGGGACTCTCAGCCCATCTTGCCTCGCGCCGTCGCCAACCCTACCACGCCCAACCAGATACTCGACGCAGTGCTCGAAGGAGCTATCGCATACATGGAGTAATATCCTGTTATCACAATTCAATTGATCATAATGATTTTTGGTGTTATTTCATATTCGTTGTTACCATTCTGTATCATCTATTCTATATACTGATCTTTCCATAAATGCTTTCTTTGACAGAACACTAGGATGGTGTGATTCCAAGAACGTGCAGAACGGAGAGTCAAACCTGCCCTTCCAAGTTAACTCTGACGGAAGCAGCTCCGAGAACTTCAGCATCACTAAGGCCAACGTGACTGGACTTTGCTCCCTGCGCCGCTCCAAGTCCGCTTCCTTCAACGCTGATGAGGTAGGAAAAGAAGTGTATCAAATAAGCTTATAGGCATTAACTTACTTAACTCATTAACTTATAAGCTTAATAAGGGAAAATTAAATATATACTTCGTTTTTGATGGTAAAGCACATTGCATATTATCTAACGATTACTGATTTACATAATGTATTTTTACAGAGTGTGCTCACCGGTTCAGTTGTAGTGGAAAACGCTCGTGCTAACGCCGACTACACGGTAACTTTTGCCGGTGTTGGAGAAGCTCCAGCACAGACTGTTTCTGGTCAAGTCGTAGAGCGTGTGGACAAGCTGTTCGCCGATATCCAGATCAACTTGTTAAACCTTGTGCCTCAGAACATCGCCAGCTACACTGCACGATCGGGTCATGACCTGCTTGAAAGTGCAAGCAACTTGGACGGCAATAATATGAAGGATGTTCACAGTGCCGGCTTCAGGAAGGCTTTGCGAGAGATCGTAGAGAAAACCATGTCTTCCAACGTGAAGGTACAGATTAATAAGTCCATCCAGGATATGAAGAATGCTTAATCTTCCAATATGATGAAATCGTTGTGAGTGTACAGAGAGACAAATAAAAACTAGCAATAATAAACTTTTTATCTTTGATCAATCATATCCATCTGTGTGTACGAGTTTTGTCTGTATGTGGATGTGTATATATTATGCATCCATCTGTCGTGATCGGGCTGACATGTAGGCACAAGCAATTACAGCCACAGACTAATTAAAAACATCGCGACAAAGCCACAACACCCCACATGGTGCAAGAACCAGCCGGAGACGATACACCTGCACAGGACAATACGCTGTACATAGAAACCACCGTGGAAGCTCGAGAGAAAGAGAAAGAGAGAAAGAAAGAAAGAAAAAAACTTACGAAATATGTAGTTTGAGTGCCTAGAAATACAGGACAAATAGCTGCCCAGAAAAAGGTGCGCACCTGAAGGAAGCCTGCCACAGACGCACATGAGATAGAGAGAATGCAGACGTGCTGGCCAGGATAACACGCTGTCGCTTTTTATTATTATTGTTATTATTATTATTATTATTATTATTATTATTATTATTATTGTTATTATTATTATTATTTCATTACCGAGCGAACGAATATGAGCAGCCTGCGTCCTGATACAAAAAGGTAAAGGAAATTCCATTAGTTCGTTTATATGTACGCTCTCCTAAAAAACCACCAGAAATCACCCTTTTATGTTATTATTTGATATTACTGTATAATTTTCCTTTGGGTTTACGCACGTGCACACATACACACACTTACACACACACGCACACATACACACACGCACACATACACACACGCGTACATGCACACATAAACGCACACGTACGTATAGAAGCACATGCATGCATACACGCACGCACACACATACATGTACAAGCACACACACATGCACATTTACATGTACTCGCATACGTACAGTCACGCACAACAACACAAACATTTACAAGCACACATACTCGTAATACGCATACATAACACGCACGCTCACACAAACACACACGCACACACACAACATATATATATATATATATATATATATATATATATATATATATATATATATATATATATATATATATATATATATATATATATATATATATATATATATATATATATATATATATTATATGTGTTGTGGTGTTGTGTGTTGTGTGTGTGTGTGTGTATATATATATATATTATATGATTATATATATATATAGGTGTTATATATATATGATATATCTATATATATTATATATATATATATTATATATATATATATTGTAAAATGCTATGTCATGTTCATAGATTGACTCTATATATTGAGAGAGTACACAGAATATGAAGACACGATACGTTGAGCTGGAATGATATTCGAGTGCGGTGCACAGCGGTCCAACAGTGGGAGCCGGAGCTGGAAGTGTGTGCGTCAGCGCATGGCTGTGGTCAGACAGGGTCAGCCATTAGGAAGCAGCGCTATAAAACAATGCATGAAGGTAGATGTAGACCGATTACCATGAAAGTCAACTTCTACATGCTGAATCGACGATTTCAGATGAGTTGAAACTAGAGGATATAGTGTGTAATACTTGTCAGCCTCACTGAATACCATACATACACGCCAAGGATCAAAATTCACCCAAGGGTAAACAGAAGTTAGCTTACCTACAAAAAAATAATAAAATTTGAAAGAATACAAGATATGAGTTATAGATAAGATAAAAGTAACCCTTAACTCCATATGTAAAATGCCGTTACAATAAAGTGAATTTCGTTTCACGGATAAAAAAAAAAACGTTAACTTCTCGTTGGTAAAATCAGACAAAAATAAAAAGGTCTGTCAGTAG
>NC_051421.1:7866085-7868585 GCF_015228065.2 Penaeus monodon | reverse complement strand
ATGTCGATAAGATTTAATATATATATATTCTATATATATAAATATAATATTATATAATAGATATATATAAGCATATGGTAGGTATATATATACATGTGTATATATAGATATAAATATAATAGAATGATATATATATAGAGGACACGCGGATAAAGAGATTAAGATTTAATTTAGAAGTGTGTGTATATATACATACATCACACAACACAACACACACACACACACACCACACACCACACATATAAGAATATATGATACTTAGATATATATATATGATATATATGATATATACACCCATAAAATATATTTACATGTAAATAATGTTTCGTGTATATATACTACATACACAATCACACACACACACACAACACACACACACACACAACACACTACACACACATATCTATATATATATATTATAATATATATATATATGTACATCATTTATAGGATATACATACATCTAGATGCACACCTACATCCTATGCACACCACACACACACACACACACACAACACCACACACACACATACACATTCCTATAACATATTCCTATAACCCGGATTTCTATTTTGTGTGTAATCTCCTGGGCGTCTTAGTAGGTAAAATGTAAAATATAAAGAGGTGCTTATGCATTGATGTATTATACAACCCACACACACACAACACAACACACTCAACATATCCACACACGCACGATAAGATATAAGAGATGAATAGATATTCATGCATGAATTACAATCGTAACACGCAATACCCCATTACCCCACATATATATTGATTCATTGGGTATTCTAAGGTATTCAGGCAATGGTGGGGAAGAGAGAACTTTGAGTGGAGCACTGGTCTATAAATTTGCATGTCGTAATTTGTTCTGTTTTTTTTCCTCCAGGTCTACTATACAGGGTGACATGCCCAATGTTTACACGCGACAAAACACAACGCAACAGTTACATTTAAGTCAAATTGAAGAACATTGCTTACAGGCGCTAGGATGAATTGAGGCATGATTTTGTTAAAAAACCATATAACTGTAACGGCATTGTACTCCAGGGGTTTAGAGGGTTAGTTTTAATCTATCTAGTTATCTATTATTCCTAATCATATTGTTATTTCAGTTCGTTTTGTCAGCTACCTCTGTTACCATTAGATGAATTTGAACCCCTTGGTGCTGTTATTTTGTGTGAGGGATGGAGCGTATTGTTTATATGTTGTAAAGTTCATTAGTTGCAGGGTGGGGGTATACAGTGTATTGAAAGGAAATGCAAAAATGACCAATGAAAATTTAAAAAAGCAATAACAGTCAAACGCCAGTAGTGTTTCTCAAGATATACACGTGTTCGGTCTATATACAAAGAAAATAAAATCAAGATAACAAGAAAACACGTTCGTTTCAGTCCCTTCTGCATTCTCAATATATTACCCAAACGGCATGTGTCTATATACGCCGAGTGCCAGAATTCTTATAGGAAATCTCATGAATATAGTTAAAAATCCAGTAATTTATCAAAAGTGAGTGAGAGTACATTCTCGAGAAGATAAAAGAACTTTTTGCCTAAAGTAGAGGTTAATAATGGTCCTTTAACAGTCATCTAGCCAAAGAAGAACCAGCAGAAGGTGATGGTGCCGCAGTCGGGGAGCGTGAGCGGGTGGTGACGCAGGTGGAATGAAACACAGCAAAACGCTAGCGGGTGAGGTCACGCTCACTTGCGACGGTCCTGCACACTGTCACTCTGTTCTCACTACCAGTTAGAAACGGGACAAGGTCGCCACAGAAGTTGCAAGATCCGAAACCGATATCTTCCTAGGATTGCGAGGGAAACAGCGGAAACTCTGACGTCAGACTCAAACATCATGCCATCATCATGATGGCCTTTGAGGAAGGCTACTGTTGCCTCGAAAGAACTTTAACGAGTCGACCTACGTAAAAGCCTTATGAATCCACTCGAGGATGCTGCTAGACCTACAAGTGCATATACATTTAAACTTTTAAATATGCAGGTTTATCTCCTCGGCATATAAAATGCATCTAACAGATTAAATTATTGGGTGAAAAAAAAAATTTATGTGCTGCAATGTAAGGAAGCATGACGTATAAGATTATCTCAATAAGGATTGTTGAGATTACTTAACGAAATTATAATCTCCAGAGTTTCCACATCATCGAAATCGTCGGATCGCTGGATGTGGGAAATGAACCTTCATGGCAAGGCGGTCCATCCACATTCATGCATTTGTTGTGAGCGCCGTGCTTCCCTGTAATATACTTGGTAATCTAGAAAAGATAACGACCTGTCTTGTAATAGTACTGACATTTCCCCACGAAAAATAAGGTTTCCAATGATCATTAAGATCTAGCCCTTTTTAGCAAGACATGTGAAGAAAAGCAAGTGTGCAGCATATCAACAGTGTGTCCATACCTGACCCCAGCCAGGGAGAAGCCTAAGCGGCAGGAGGGCACAGCAAATGAACATGGCGTGATAAGAAGAAAATGGACTAA